>NW_004524588.1:27429873-27455608 GCF_000260255.1 Octodon degus | reverse complement strand
GTTCACCTTAATGCATTGAAAATCAAGCCTGATGCTTACATTGCCGCGGAGAGCTTGTACACGGTAAGTAACTACGAGGGATCCAGTCGGCCTGATCACGCACCTGTCAGGCTTTCACTTCCGTCTTCCAGGGAGGGTAACCACAGAGGACATAAAATCAGCGTGTGCCTCGCCCTTGCTCTGGTGTTGTGCTCCACCGCTCTGCCCTTCTGTCCCGGCGAGGTTTCAGGACCCGGCTGGGGGCATTCCCACGCCAGCCCTGTCTTCCCAACAGAGTGCAGACCTGGACAAGAATGCGGTCTGAGTTCCAGTTCTGCTGTTCTGTTCTATAAAAAGCAGCAGCCTGTCCCTGACCTGCAGCCAGGACTGCACAGCTTGCCAAACTGCTTTTCCCGGCTCTGAACAGCTCGGGGCGAACTTAGTCTCCCGTACGGTCTATTCTGCTTTCTTTTTTCCTCGGAATGTAAAGCATATTCTTAGGATGGAAAGAAATAAACAATAATTGTTTTCAGATTTGAAACAATGTTCACAGTAGCTCTCGCACATCCGCCTCAGTGCTGGACCGTGCCAGACCCCTGGGAGCGAGGACTGGCGCCCACAGGCCCCCACTCGCGGGAGCTCTGCTGCCAAACGCCCCCGCGGAGCGAGCCTTTGCAGAGACGCCCGCGCAGGCCGCGCTCCGCCGCCGCCTGCCAGCCTCGCCAGGAGCGGCTGCCTAAGTCCCGCCTCACGGGGAACCTGGGGCTCTCACCTCCTTATCTTCCCCTTTTTCTTTCAAAAAAATTTTTGTTGTTGTTTTGCTGCCTACATTTTGGAACGCTCATCATCCTTGCCTTTGAGATCTGTACTTTAACTTTCAAGACTTCTGCGGAAGATGAACTTAGAGTGGCTGTTGGTATCTGTGAGAGCCATTCCCTTCTTTCTGGCGCCTTACAGCCTGACCTTAGTCTGAAGCCGAATAAGTCTCTTAAGTGTCTCTAAGGATAACTGATTCATGTGCTTTTAAAGTTCTCCTTTCCTGGCTCATGGTTCTGATTTTTCTTTTTGCCTTTGGTTTCATTTTGGTTTTCTGCTGTTTTTCCTCAAATATCTAGATATTTTTGGTTGGTACCATTAATTTGGCCCACTTTTTTCTTTATCCTCCAGAAGTTCCTTTAACTTGTATTTATGTCAGAATTTTGGAATAAGACTCAGTTCACCATTCTGTACAATTTATTGAATTTTTTAAAAGAAAACCCGAAGATCTTCTTTAAATAATGTTGGTAGAAAATGATATTTTCTATGTCATTTGTATACGTTCATCCAAATGCACACAGGTCTGAAGTAGCTCTCTTATGATATACTAAGTATCTCTATAAATGTAGGTTTTATCTGAATTTTTATGTGGCCTCACTACTAAAATTACTATTTGAATTATTCTTATATTCCCAGGAGATATCTACTTCTATGTTAGAAGGATTGTGAAGGGGAAAATCCTAATACAGGCCTGTAACAAACCTTGTATGGCTTTTCCTTCATGAAAACATTCTTGACGAACAGAAAAACAAGTGCTTCTACAGAACTTTTCCTTAGCATTTATAACAAGTTGGATCTTCTCTCTCTCTCTCTTTCTCTCTCTCTCTCTCTCTCTCTCTCTCTCTCTCTCTCTCTCTCTCTCTGATCCTCAAAAATTACCATTAATCTCTTCACTCTATGGAATAAGAAGCTGAAGCCAGGACAATTTAAACAACTACGTCTAGGTCACCTCACCAGCGAGGGGCGAGACTTGAATTCAGCTCCCACCTGGGTCTGACTCTCACCCTACACAGTATGTACCCCTTTTCCCGCATGTAGTAGAAGATCTCGTTCATTTGTTACCAAATCTTTGATAACTAATTGGACTTGCTCTGAATTTCTAAGAATCGAAGTCTGGCGCTGCGGGTCAGCGTGCGGGACACCGTGCGCGCTGGCGTGTGCGCAGAGCGAGGCGCTCGGGCGGGCGCGGCAGGGCCGGTGGGGAGCCCCGGTCTCTCGGAGCGGGGTCCCAGCGCTCAGCCTTCGGGCGGCCAAGGCTTGGCTTCTCTCTACTACGCCGGAAGACATGCCACAACTTGCATAAAGAGAATTTTCAATGCAAGTATGTGACAAATATGATTATGCTAAAGGAAATACTAGGAAATAAGGAAAATACAAAATGAAAACACTTACATTCATGAAATAATCACATGGAAAGTATTTATTTTAAAATCTATATCAGGGGAGATGGCTCAGTGGAATAAGCACTTCTCTGGCAAGCGCAAAGGTCTGAGTTCAATCCCCGGTTCCACCAAAAAAAAAAAAAAAAAAAAACCTATATCAATATTCTCTGTAGGAATTGAAGAATAAAGTAACGAATTAACTTGAGCATGACCAAAGTAGCACACCGAATTAAAGATTAAGCGAGACTCTCTCATGCAATGAGGGTGACGCAGCGTCAGCACTCCTCCGCTGTTAGGCCCCCTTCTAAGACCTAAGAATTCCTCAAGTCACAAAGGGAAGAAGCTGAGGAACGCAGGGCCTCGGGCAGCGAGTGGCAGCCAGACGTTAGCTGGTGGGTGGAGGCCAGAGGCAGGAGCAAACTGAAGCAAGAAAAGGAGGAAAGAATAGGAAGAAAACACAGCCACTCCAGGGGGCCGTGAAGCCCGAAGAAACACTATCAAAGAAAACACGAGATTTAAGAAAGTAGCAGGGTACGAGGAAAAACTTAACTGGAGAAATAACGCATAAAGGGAAATGAAAGGGTAAAAACAAGCTCACCTGACAGACAGGAAAGGATGACCGCAGAGTGGCAAAGAATACGTGGGTCGGACCAGCCACAGTGCTTCGTGCGCATGAGGCCCGCAAGGCGAGCCGTGCCTCATGCCTAACTCCCTGGGAAGCCGACCAGGCCCTGCTCTTCCAGCAGGGCTCATCAAGCGAGCTTGGTCTTCTTCTCGGCCCCATCTCCTTTGCATTCCTGTTGTCCTCGTCCCTTCGCAATTTCCAAACCCAAATGTATCTGTGGTAATTTAATTTTGTTGCAAATGCTTCAAAGATGGAAAAAATGAGCTTGCCCACCGGATGCCTAGGTCCTGACAAAGTTAAGGTCTCAGACTGACCAGTGATTCAGTGGCTGAATCCAAAACCAAAATACTTATTCACGCTTTCGAAGCAAGGCAAGACTGCTGCATGTTCTAACAATCGGTGCAAAACGTCAGATTCTCTGGGGCTGAGAGTTAGTTTTTATTTATTATTTAATTAGGGCTCAGATTTAGTGTAAAGCCCAATGTTAACTTGAAGAAGACTGATAAATTATGAGCTTTTCTCAATGTAGATAAACATTATAAAAGCCTAATGAAAAAGGTAGTCTCAGGTTTACTATTTTATTGACCTCTTACGATGCTGTTTATAGGCAGCTAACCTCATTTCAGTATTCTCTCTTCCACCAAGCGCACTTATTTCTCTCAGAGCATTTTACCACCTTGTTGCTTCTCTCAGTATTGGTTTCAACAACTCTTTAATACATGCTCAAATATGTGTGTGTGTGTGTGTACACACTTTGGTGATACTGAAACAACAATACATATTTAGCAATATCTACCTACATGCCAGGCGTTGTAGTAAGTACTTGTTGATCCTCTCTCATTCTAACCTCCCAAATACTCTGTGAGTTTGGTAAACTGAGTCCCAGAGTAGGTAAGTAATATTTTAAGATAATCTGTGAGCAGGATAGAACACTCTGGCCAACTTAGCGGGAATCTTGCATTCTTATTATTGCCTTGTGTGTTTCTGATAGAGTACAGTAGCGATGCCTGCCCCAGGGGTGGGCCTACCAAAGACAGAGATCGCAGAAGACGGAGTCGGATGCTATTGCTGGGAGGAAGCTGATAGAATGAGCGGAGCTGTCAAGAAATGAATTTGTTCTGGCCATATAAGACAGAAGGAGATATGGGCATCTCCATTTAACAGATGAGAAGACTGAAATGGAAAGAGAATAGGTTATTCTTCTCAGGTCCTGCACTAATGAAGAACCAGACATGGACTGGGAAGCCTGATCCCAAGCCAAACACGCTTGGGGTTCTTTCTGCTTCTGAACAGATGGGCAGCAAGTTCAGCCTCATTTGTTCCACTTCTTAGTTCTAAACTGGTTGCAGCTGCTGTCACTTCCCCTTTGTCCCAGATCTATGTGGCCTTGAGATTTCTATTTACTTACTTTTGTTTCTGACACAATGATAAGGCAAAGTTTAGCTGGGTCTCTGGTTCTCATTTAATTTGCTGGCATTGGTCCCAGAGATCAACTCAAAGGAACGGCACAGAGCTGTAAGAAATCAACACCCTGATTTCTATCAAAGCTGTGTATGACACTAGAGTCCACCTAATGGCCATCCCCAATGGCCGCCGGCCCGCGCCAACAGTACAACATATGGACCAGACCTTTGCAGACACATTACCTGCTCGCTTGCAATGTGAGTTTGCCACCACAGAATTGGGTGCAATTCATGGTAATGATTAAACAGATGGACGACCATTCTAAGCACTAAGCGCACACCAGGAGCTCCATGTAAGAATCACCACCTTCTTGAACGCTTTTGTGTAAGGAGTCTCAGTGATTTTAGGAAAGGGTAAGAAGACAGCCCTGATCCTGACATCTGCACTGTTTACACTTTAGGTTCCATAAAACACTCTCAGGACTTGACATAAGGCTACGGACTCAATCACCACAAGGCGCTTGGGCACTCTTCCCGAAAGCACCTGGAAGGCACCTAGCACTCCAGGATGTCTGCCAAGTAACTTCTCTTCTCCGGGATTCAAGGCCTTTCACACAATCAAGATTCTGAGTTCACAGGTCTCTTGTAACTGACTTAAATTCTTCTTAAAGACCCAGAAAATAAGAGATGCAACAAATGAAAACAAATACCACAGTAGGATGATTCAAAGTAACTATGTCAATAATCGCATTAAATGTAAGGTTCTAATCATGCCAAGTAAAGACCAAATCATACTAAATTTCTAAATGAGCTAAGACACAGCTATGTGCTACCTACAAAAAGTTTTTTCTTTTCATTACCAGGAACTGAACTCAGGAGCTTGTGCTAGCCAGGCAGGCACTTGTGACCCTGAGCTATATATCCAGCCCAAAAAGCAGCTTTATGTACAAAACTTTAAGTAAGTTAAAAGCAAAAACATGAGAAAAGATAAACCACTGTAAGAGTAATCAGAAGACAGCAAAAGTGGCTTCATTAATATCAAAAAATAAATTTCAGAACTAAGAGTATTAGAAATATTGAAGAAGTATATGTCATAATGATAAGGAGTGATTCATCAAAGGCCTTAACAATTATAAACATTGATACTTTTAAGATAAGAAAAATCTTAAGATAAGAAACAAAAAATGATTAAAATAACAGGATACACAAATTCATAATTCTCACTAAAGATTTAAATATCACTTTTTTCCCTCCGGAACTGGGGATTGAACTCAGGCTCTTGTGCTTGCCAGGCAAGCACTTATTCTACTGAGCTAGCTCCCTGGCCCCTAAATACCACTTTTGATACCTGATAGAATAAAGCAAAAAACCTGTGAAAATACGTATACTTGCACAGCATGAGTCAGTGCAGCCTGATTGGTACAGAACACATGGAGTATCCCAGGCAACGGTGGTGGAATACATACTCTCCTCAAGTGCCCTGTGTTTGCAAAGATATACCATATCAGGAACACAAAGCAAGGCTCGGCACATACAAAATATGCTCTTAAAATAAAACTTTCTAACACAAATTTTTCTCAAAAAGTCTTAATATTTACAAACTAAATAAAAATTGTCTGAATAACACTTTAGAGAAAAGAAGAAATCAAAGCAGAAAACAGAAGTTTTTTCACAATGTAAAAGTGAAGACAGTCTATCAGAATCTGAAGGATTCCACTGACTAGCACTTTGGCAGAAAATTAGAGCATAAAGCACCTAGATCTCAAATAAAAGAATTTTTTTTTCAGAACCAAAGATAGAACTCAGGCCCTTGCTCTTGCCAGGGAAGTGCTTATTCCCCTGAACCATCTCCCCGGCCCCTAAAAGAGAATTTCAAGCCAATTTTCTCAGCTTCCATCATAAAAAAGTAATAAAGGGAGAGCAAGTTCAACTTGAAGTAAATGAAGGAAAAAATAATGATCTCAGCAAAAACACGTGACAGTGAGATAAAAGACCACAATTCTCCAGTGAAGCGGAGCCCACATTCACATGTGTCCACGAGGAGTTTTATGTAATGGCTATCCAAGTGCCTATTCTCACATGCATATGAAGCAATTTATTGTAATGAGTTGGGGCGCATGGTTATGAGAAATCGGAAGCAATATGCTATGGCTTGCAGGCATGAGACCACGTTGCCCCTTCCCAGCCTGAAGGCTGTGGGTCCAAGACGCAGGAGAGCCAGTGACACAAAGGAGCCTGAAAGCCGTCTGCTGGGGAACTTTCTTCGCTCAAGATAACTGTTCTTTTGGTCCTGTATAGACTTTAGCCCACTGAATGACATTCACTTACAATGTTAATTTTATTCCCCCAAAACCCTGGCAAAGGGAGATGCTGGGGTTCATCCTCCTCTCTGGCCAGAGATGAGAAACTCAGCCATACTATCTTGGGAAGAAGGATATTTTGATTCATTTTTAGGTTTCTTCTAAATTTGTTCTCATTTTAGAAAAATAAGAGTAGCTCTGAGCCCATTGTTTTCACCAAAAAAAGAAAACAAATTAAATTGAGGGTTTGCCTAGACCCTTGCTCAAGCAAAGCAGTGAGACAGAAGAGAGACAGGAAAAACAGAAATGGACTGGAAAATCTAAACAGCAGTCTACTGGACCTCCTTAAAGTGAACAAGCAATCACGGGGCACGATTTAACAGCTCTTTTCTTCACATGGTTTTACACTTTCTTCTTTCACAGCAATTTCCAAATCAATCGTAATGCAATGAAAAGTCACCCCTTGGAGTTGCTAGAGATGGCTGTTGTCAATGTGAACATTCCTAGTTGCACACATTTACTGACAAAAGTCTCAAATTTATTCTGTTTTATAACTAATACTCCATTGCGTAAAGATACCACACTTTAACCATCTTCCTTATCCATTCTTCAGTTGATGGGTATCTGGGTTGTTTCCAGGATTAGCTATGACAAAATGAGCTGCTGTAAGAATGGGTGCACATACATTGCTGTGATGCGAGGTTTTCAGTTCTTCTGGTAAAATACCCAGGCAGGGAATAGCTGGCTTGAATGGAACTTCCATTCCTAGCTTTAGAAGGAATCTCCACACTGATGTCCATAATGGTAGTACCAGTCATCACTCCCACCAATAGTGCAGAAAATTCATTTTTCTCCACCGCCTCTCCAGCATTTATTATTGGCTGACTTCTTAATGTTAGCTATTCTTTTTGGGGTGACATAGAATCCCAGTGTTGTTTTAATTTGCATTTCTCGAATGACCAATGATGTTGAACTTTTTTATATATTTACTTACCACTTATATTTCTTCCTCTGAGAAGTGTATATTCATCTCAGATGCCCATTTTTTTTTGGTTAGGTCTTTGAATTTGGGGGGCCTGATTTTTTTATTTCTTTATATGTTCTGGATAGAAGGTCTTTGTCAGAAAGACAGTTGGCTATAATTTTTTCCCAGATTGTGGGTTTTCTTTTTACTCTTCTGGAGATTTGCTTTGAAGTGCAGAGGCTTCAAAAGGATGAGATCCCAATCGTTGATTATTTGAAGTATTTCCCACACAGGTTGGTTTTTGTTCATGAACTCTCTACCTGTCCCTATTCTTAAGTGAAATAAATCAGACTCACATGTGCAACATCATATTGTCTCCTTAGTCTGAGAACTGAAAGAAAAATGGACTCTTAAGGGTATAGTAGATACTGGGAAAAAGGAATGAACTTATTCAAAAGGAAAGAGTTACTGAGTTGAGTAGAAGGACGAGAGAGGGAGTGGGGGAAAGATATATCTATGTATGTGATCGGGATGGTTTGGACAACTGTACTGTGCATTTCTGTTGGCCTATGGAAAGAAGCAGTTTATGCTTCAATTTGTTTCATCTCCTTTTTTCAATTATTTCTCCCTTTTCTCTTCTTAATGTCTTATACATTTCTTTCCTTTTTTCTTTCTTCTTCCAATTTTACATGCATATATCTGGTAATATGCTTAACTGGTTGGAAGACAACAATATGTATACAACAAATACTGTGTAATTCATATTACTTTAAGTGAAATTCTGCATCAGTTGTAATTGTTTCTGTTTTAATTCTAATTTGTACTTTCTTTTTTGAAAATGTGAATGTTCCTGTGTCTCTATCACTTGCTTTTGAACATCCCCCTTTCCGAGTTTTTTTAAATGTCATTTATTGATCACAGATACCTCCAACTACATAAAATCTTCCTTGGTCAAGATAGTTGTAATCTTTTGACAGCAGATCCAAAACTGTTTTCACAAGGTGTGACTCTATTCCAAATGGTCTTGCTTTTTTTTTCTTCCTTTGCTTTCACCTTCTATTCCCATACTCAGTCTTCTCCATGCCCACTTCTTATTTGAGGAGCTAGTAGTTTTGTTTTCTTAAAATCTTTATCTGAGGAATCTTCATTTATTGGTTGACATAACTTAATCACTTTTCCATAATTTTTCCACTCCTCTCTTCAGGAAAAATTATGCCCACTTTCCATTTTCGTCATCAATAGATTTCTTGTCTTCTCACCTTGCATAAAGCCCTCATTTGTTGGTTTGTTTTGTTTCTAGCTGTAGACCAGAATTGGGCCTTCTAAAAAAAACAAAGAGTAGTCATCTTAGTATTATGAAGGGGTGAACTGTCATGGGCATTCTTTTTTAATTAATTAACTTATTGGTGTATTTTAGGTATACTTAATGGACATCATTTGATTCTTTTTTTTCCTTTCTCCTACCTCAAGTCCTCTTCCACTCCTCATTTACAAAAGCTTTGTTTCTACTTTTATCATTTTTCTTTTCCTTTCCTTCCTTTCTCCCCCCTCTCCTTAGCTCCCTTTTCCATTTGAATATTTTGTTCCTGTTTCACAATATCTATTATACATTTTGGTCCTTATTTATACTTCTAGTTTCTTACACCAGAGCAACAATTCTGTATTTATGCATGTGTGCCCAATTAATTTCACTTAAGAATATAGTCTTTTTTGAGGTCTTTTCAAGATTTAGTTATTATCAATTATATCACATTCTTAACTACCTGTGGCGGAAATAAAGAACTCATTGAGTATAGACTTCTCAGGGTGAGCTAAGGTTTGCCCCACGAGCGACACCTATCAGCACTCATCGGGGCCCGAGGAAGGGTTTACAGTATGCTGTTAGTGCAGGAGACAGCTTTCCGAAGACAAACCGACCTTAGCTGAACCAAGACCAACAGAATGTAAAGCAGTTATGTCAGACTGAGGAAAATCTTCATGGGGTTGTTTTAAAACTTCATTGGTGGTGTTTTAATGCCATGTTTTCTGATGAACGTATAGGACTTCCCTTTCCTTTCTTCTTGATCTGTTTCTGGGGCTATTTAGCAGCCTCTATCTTGGAAACTAAAAGGAAATATCCTATAGTGTCCAAGGTAAATCTTCATGTAGATTATAAATTAATGAACCATCAGGGGAATTTAAGGATGATAATGACTGTGGTTACTGGAATCCAGAGAAACATTTTTATGGTAGTTTAAGCTTAGAAAAATCTCAAGTGATTTAGCAAAAAGAAAGAGATATGACATTATTAAATTCAGATTTTATAGCTTCTATTTGTAATTCATCTATAAATAAGTACACTACTTACAAATATTTCCTCTAGAATGATCTAAGATTACTACATAAAATACATGAGGTGCTGATTGCCTTGTCCTCAGAAGTACTGGGAACAATTAATATAGTACCCAGAATGAGTCTCTTCACATTCAAACTAATGTTACTATTTACCCAGTATGTTTAGGAACAATCCTCATACCAGGATTTACCTGGCAGCCAGAGCTGCGCCAGTGATCACACTGGGGAATAAATTCCATTTAATTGGGTACGAGTTCAGCATCAGGGAACAGAAGTTGATCTTTCTATGTGGAATCAATGGGAATCATACCTACACAGCCCTCTCAGGAGGGCGTTGGCTTGCAGCTAGCAGTAAACAAGATCACTCTCTTGACAGGCTGGGAACCTCACTGAATTCAGCATCATCTTACAGAAGGCAAAATTCTTTCAGTTATAGGTACTATAACTTGGCAGAGAATTAATATCTTTGTTTTGGTTTCTTTACCTCACAAGATGAGTTAATAAGAGTAGTTAAAAGAAGAACTTGAGACTGATAAAGACAATTGAACATAGAGCCCTTGGGACCAATGAGATAGCTCAGCAGACTAAGCGCCTGCTTAGGCAAGCTCAGAGACCACAAGTCCATTCCTGGCATGTGCCCTGCCAGCCCCGCCCTTCGGCACACCGAGCCAGCCTCCAAGGAGACTGGGCATGATGGTGCAAACCTGTAATCCCAGCACTGGGGAGGCTGAAAACTGGAGGATCAGTATAAGTCTGAGCTGCATGGTGAGACCCTGTACCAAATATATATATATAAATTCTCAGATTCTTCACATTACATCCACATAGAAATGAATTAAGTGAATTTAGTTTTGCTGACAATCAGTAAAAAGGCTAATGATGCAACACCTTCTTCTGCATTTATATAAATATTTAATTAAATCAGACCAAATAGAACAAGAAAGATGGAGAAACGAGGAATTTAGCTCAAACTGATAGCAGTGAAAGGTTTAATTTCTGTGATCTGCATGACCCAAATAAACATTGTATTTTTTGTGTATTTCTTACATTTGTTTTTTAAATTACATTTTCTTTTATTTTGAAGAGTAAAACTAAGAGCAAGAAAAACAAAAATAAAATACAGAATCAGGGTAACATACAGCAATACATATATCACAGTTTTTTGAAACAAGGATAGCTGATTAGCAATGAATGATATATTATCCAATTTTATCATCAAATCTGTTGCTCAGATTATCAGATATAGTTATGCAAGATGGAACATATGATTGAATATCACTGCGTGCTTTCAAGAAATATTAAATTTTGTTCTTGTCTCTTTTTTATTACCTTTTCCTAAAAATATTTACTTTAAAGAGAGTATAGTAATAATTGACATGACATTAGAATTGGTACACATTTAGAAACCCAAGGTGACAGGTATTTCCAGCAGTTTTTGAATTGCACATTGCTGTTCTCAGTGTAGTTGCTTAGATCACAGTTATCTGCATACAGAGTTAGTTGAAATGAGAATTCTACACATTAGCTGCTATTTTCATAAAACTGATGGAAATTCTTAGTGCAGTCACCTCTTCTACCTTATGTGTATGCTGGCATGCTTTTCCCTGCATTGTTTTAAGTGAAATTCATATAATATAAAACAATTTTCTGAAGTGGAAGTTTAGTGTTATTTATTGTATTCACAATATTGTGCAAGTATCCCCACAATCCAGTTCCAAAATATTCACTTTAAAATAAATCCGTGTACCTATTAAGCTACTTTCACCCAGTGTCCCCATCCTTCGACCACTGGTAAATACCAATCTGTGCTGCTTCTACATGCTTACTTATCTTAGATAGTTCATATCAATAGCATCATACAATAAATGTGTAGCCTTTCATGTTAGGCTTGTTCCATTTGCCTTTTTGTTGAAGTTCAAACTTACTGTAGTATGTATCAATACGTCATCGTTTTGTGGTTGCAAAATATTTCATTGTATGGATTTACTGCCATTTGTTTATCCATTCATCCATTAAGGGACATACAGCTTGTTTTTTCCATCTGCCTATGTTTAAAAATACTCCCGTGAGCATTCATATTAAAGTATTTGAGTTTTTGTTTTTACCTCTCTTGAGTACACAACTGGGACTGGAATTGCTGGGTAATATGACAATTCTGTGTTTAAATTTTTGAGCAATTACCAAATGTGTGTGCAGTGTTTTCATTCCCACTGCTATGGCCTGAGCTTTCCAGTTCCTCCATGTCCTCACCAGCTGCTGTTGTTTTCCACTAAGTAAAATCAGGTATGAAAGGGGAGATATTATAATTCATACTACAGGGATTTCTTAAATACCATAAAGGCCTATCCAGGGCCAGCCAAATAGCTCAGTAGATTAAAGCACCTGCAAGCAGGCGCAGGGGTCTGGGGTGTGACCCCCGGGCCTGCCATGCCGGCCCTGCCCCGGGGCACACTGGGAGGACAACTGAGGCTGGGCGTGGTGGCATGTGCCTGTAATCCCTGCTCTTGGGAGGCCATAAACAGGAGGATCATTCTGAGTGCAATCTAGTAGTGAGACCCTGAATACCCTGTAGACCCTTCCTTAAAATAAAAAAAAATTTTAAAAAGATTATCCATAAGCACTCATCAAAAATTTGGACAACCCAGATAAAATGTGCAAACTCTAGAAATGTACAGCCCACTAAGACTGGATCATGAGTAAATTGAAATCTTGAAATTCCCAACATGGTACTTCTATCTGCACTAGTAGTTCTGGGAGTCCTGGCAAGAACGATTATGGGAGGGAAAGATGGAGAGAGGAGATGGTCTGAACTCAAAAGTGAAAGAGTCAGGTTGAAGTAGATATAGCCATAGATTACACACATACACTAAAACAATTACTAAAACTAACAACAAATCCTTAAAGTTGCAGGATATAAAATAAAAATACAAAATCAATAATGTCTCTATACATTAACAATGTACTATTTGAAAAGGAAATCCAAAAGACAATCTCCTTTGTGATAATATCAGAAACAACAAAATATTAAGGAAAAAACTTAACCAAGAAAGTAAAAGACTTAAACGTCAATAAAAGGAAAAGGAAACACAAAAACACACACTGTGTTTATCAAGTGGAAGAATCAATATTATCAAAATGCCCATAATATGCAAAGCAAGCTACAGATACAGATACAATACAGTCCCTATCAACATCCCAAAGGCATTTTTATAGAAATAGAAAGAAACTTTTAACTCCATGGACCCACAAGAGACCCTGAGCAGCCAAAAGCAATTGTGAGCAAGAAGAATAAAGAGGCATCAGGTTTCCTAAATTCTATGGCTATTTCAAAGTTACATTATCCAGAAGAGTATATATTAGCCATATAAAGGAAGACGTATCAACCAACGTGCCTGAATAAAGAGCCTCGGAATAAACTCACACATTCACAATGAAGCGGTCATCAGAACTAGAGATAAGAGCACACAATCCCAAAAAGCAAGAATATGTCACTTTTCAGTAAATAGTTTGGATTAAACTGATGTCTACACGCAAAAGAATGAAGTGAAACCCTGACTTTATTCCACACACACAACTCACACAGCTGTGAAATAAAGGTCTAAACAGCAAATGCTAAACTGTAACACTACTAGAAGAAAACACAAAAGAAAAAGCTGTTTACATTGGCCTTGACAATGACTTCTTGTATGTAATTCTAAAAGCAAATACAACAAAAGCAAAAATTAGACAAATGGGCTGTGTTTCACTGGAATGCCTCTGCACAGGGGAGAAAATGATCTGGAAAGTAAAAAATGCAATGTACACAATAGGAGAAAACATTTGCAAATCATGTATTTGACAGAGGGTTAATGTAGAAAATGTGTAAATGCCACCTACAAATTCAACAGCAAATAATAATGATGATAAGCCAATTAAAATAGATAAAATGCTTCCATTACCACTTCTCCAAAGGAGACATACAAATAGCCAAAAGGCATTTTAAAATGCCCAGAATGGAGTCCTAGCCCAGGCCCAGTGAGTGTGTGGGAGAGCTTCCCACTATCCTGTGCCAGCGGGACCTATTACTGGTCCCAGCCCAGGCGCAGCATGGGTGAGACCCTCTTCCCCCCCCTTGGGATGCCCCCCACCACTCCGCAGCACCTCCCCCACCCCGCCCGCCGAGTAGGAATTTAAAATGCCCAGAATGGTTATTATCGAGGAAATGCAAACTAAAACCAGAAAAATGTATAGCTTCATATGATTAAAATGGCTACTAAAACAGTAAGCATTGTTGAGGAGTCAAAAAAAAAGAGAGAGATAGAGAACCCGGTACTTGTGGATGGTAATAGATATTGTCATAGCCATTATGGAAAAAAAAATAAAAAAGTTCCCCAAAAAAGTAAAATTAGAATTACTGTATGATCAAACATTTCTACTTCTAGAGGTAAACCAAAAGAATTGAAATTAGAGGGGATGGTGATATAGCCCAGTAGCAGAAGCACCTGCCTGGCAAGCACAAGGTCCTGAGTTTGATCCTTGATACTGGAACAAAAAAGAATTGAAATTAGAGAATTTAGGCAAGTGATATCCTGCCTTTTCATATTCACTGTAGCATTATTTACAAGAGCAAAGAAATGAAAGCAATTTAAATGTCTATTAATAAATAGAGAAAATACGATATATACATAATAATATTATGTAACCTCAAAAAAAAATTCAAGAATTTGCTACACCTTAGATGAACTTAGAGGACATTTTGTTTCATGAAAAAGTCAGTCCCCAAATGACAATTATTACATAAGTCCACTGATATGGGACCACAAATACAACAACTATTTCTTCAAAGCAAGTTGTAGAATGGTGGTGGCCAGTCGGAGGGATGATGGAGATATTTGTCCCAGAGCACACAGTCTCAATTGTGCTGGACGAGTAAGGCTTAGGAATCTACGGAACAGTGTAAGGAAAAGTCAACAGCATTATAGTGTACAACATATGCTTAAAGATGTAAAAGTACAGGACATATTCAGTGATCTTAGCACAAAGCAAAGAGGCAGGCAGCAAACTTTTAGAAGTCATGGTTATGTCTAACAAAACTCAGACCCCGCCCCCAACTTTAAAGACTCAATTCAAACATGGGTGGCCGAGATGAATATATACTTCTCAGATGGAGAAATACAAAGAGAAAATAAGTACGTTTTAAAAGTTCAACATCATTGGTCATGCCGGCGAGATAGCTCAACAGACTCAGTGCCTGCTTAGGCAAGCACAGGGACCAGTGTTTGATCCCTGGCATGACACGCGGTACTCGTTCACCCCCCAGGCATGCTGAGCCGGCCACCAAGACGGGGCATGGTAGTGCACACGTGTAATCCTAGTGCTGGGGAGACTGAAAACAGGAGGATCACTATGAGTCTGAGCTACATAGTGAGATCCTATACCAAATCCATAAAAAAAGAAATGCAAATTGAAACAACACACATTCCATCTCACCCCAGGAGGAATGGCTGTTAGCAAGAAATCAACCAATGGGAAATGCTGGAGGGGCTGTGGGGCGAGGGAACCCTTCCCCACTGTTGATGGGAGTTCACACTGGTACAGCCACTGTGGAGATGGGTGTGGCGATTCCTCAAGAGCTAGCACGGGAGGTCCCATTGGACCCACCTCGTCCTCTTCTGCGTATCTTCCCAAAGAATGAAAGGCATCCAACCACAGCAACATGTGTGCACCCATCTTACAGCAGCACAGTTTGTGATAGCGAAATCTTGGAAACAAAGTAAATGCCAATAAACAGAGGACTGGATTTAAAAAAAATGCAGCTTTTTTTCATACAATGGAGTACTACTTGGCCATAAAAAGATAAACTTTAGACATTTATAGGTAAATGGATGCACCTCGAGACTATAGTCTTAAGTGAAATAAATTAAGCGCACATGTGTAAAATTTTATCATCTCCCTCGTGTGAGAAACTGAGAAACGAAACAAGGCCCGAAGTGTAGAACAGATATTGTGAAGTAGGAAGAAATTGTTCCAAAAGAAAGAGGAACTAGCGAGGAGACGAGAGAAAGGAAGAGAAAAGAGAAAGACAACAATTAAAGGAGGATAAAACGGAAACAAAGCTTCGTAAATAAGGAGGGACAGAGGGTTGAAGGGCGGGGAGGAGGTTGGGACGAAAAGAGGAGCCGAGACGAAGCACACGCAGGCACGAGTTCTCTGGGATGAACACGGTCGTTATGCATATCTAAATTCTAGGGATACTTAATTTTTTAAGAGAGATGGTAAAAGAGCGAATAAAATCTTCGCACCTCCAAGTCATGTGAAAAGCGTGAGTCGCCGCCACGCGTGCGGGTCCCCACGCTGAGCCCGAGGCCTCTGCAGCCTCGACCGGCGTCCTTCCGAGTCCGGCTGCTTCTGACAAGCACGCCCTCGGCGTCGAGCCCAAGGCCCACACTTTTGGCCGTCCATGCCCTGCGTGTCCAGCACGGTGCTGGCCGCCTTCAGCACTGCGGTCGGCAGTATACTGTGGAGGCTGAAGTGACCTGAGATGCCCACCAGCTAATCGCAGCGCGCGGGAGGCTGACCACAGGAGGACCACTACGAGTCTGCTCTGGGTGGCGAGCCCCTGCAGACCCGGGCCAAGCGACGCCAGCAGAGCCTGCGTGCACGGCCTCCCTCCGCAGCGGCGCTAGCAGATCAGCCTTCCATGGCTCTGATGTGTTCCTACAGAAAATACTTGTTCAGACACTCATGTTATGCAAGCCAAAGATCAGGAACCAGAAAGCAATTGACTGCATTCATGATTAAAAATAAGTAAAACCCAGAGCTGAATCAGTGCTATTGTGATTTAATTCAATGAATACATGTTTGCAGCACGTGAAGTTTACAGCAATTCTAGCGGAAAGGTACATACGCATTACACGTTTCCACTCATTTTTCTTTCCATTCTGATCTCCACCTCCCTCCCTCCCTCCCTCCCTGATTCTGAATCCCCTTCCCCAGTTTCATTGTTATTGTTATTATTTTGAATTTGTGTTAATGACATATGTTTACATGCCTTGTGGGTACCCAACATATGTATGTGACACGTTTTTAGTCTTCTCCCTTCTTTCCCTCCCCCGGCCTCTTGTCCTCAGGCTCCTGGGCTGCTGCCCATTTGCAGAAGAACTACCTCCTTCTTGAAATCTTTTATTTTGTTCTTTATTTATACTTTGTCTCACTCAAGTGAGAGATGCCACATCCTATTTAAACTTGTGCACATGATTTATTTCACTTAATATTGTATTTTCCAGGTGTATCCCTTTGCCTAAGGCTGTCTAGAATTTATCTATTTTTAAGTTACATATAGAAGCAAGGATGGCTGCCTATGATTCTAGAAAGGGGCGAGCCAGGGAGCGAGAGCACATTAATGCCGGTGCCTGGCGGAGCTGCCTCAGGTCAGGCTCGGGCCCCTCAGGCCCTCCGTCTGAGCCGTCAGCTCCGTGCAGCAAGCTACGCGATCACGTCTCCCCACCGCGCAGCACACTTAGCACAGGGCAGGTGCTTGGACAGTTCATGTTTCCTGGTTTTGAACATTAGAACTTCGCTCTCCTTTAGGCTAATTTGAAATTGAATTAAAACTAAATTATTCATGTTATTAAATCAAATTTAAATAATTGCAAGTTGAACGTGACTTTTCTATGTCACATACCATCTTTCCTGGAATCTCTCTTGTCCAGCTGGGAAGGTGAGCTTTTTGCTCCTTTTTCCAAATATCTCCCCCGGCCCTGCAGTTTAGAGGTCCCCATGCAGATGGCCTCCTGTCTTCCCCTGAACAGCTGCTCGGGAAGGAGCCGCCGGCCCGTTACAGCACTGCTTCATCTGTAGGAAACTGCGTACTGTATCCGTAGCCGCAGTTTTACTTTTGGAAATATATTCTAATGAGTTTACATAGTGTATTAGTAGTTTTTATTTTTGACAAAGTGACAAATAACCCATACTCTAGACTAATTATCAGCATTACTTTAAAAGCCTAGAAATATAGTAAGTCAGAAATAGCAAAACCTCTGTAATAGCAAAAATGGAAGACACGGATGATAGCTATATAAAATTCAGATACTGGCAAAAAATATTTACATTGCAAATGAATAATTCAAACTCCAATTTACATGTTCTGCTCCTGTGAGCTCAGGTATTGTGATCCAGCTCCACGAGCAAAAGCCGGTGAGGCCTGAAGCACTGAGCACAGTGTTTCCTAGTGACGCTCAGTGCCCCGCCACCCAGTGCCTCTCTGGGAGCCCGTGCTCTTGCGTTCTCTCACACTCCTGAGTGTCAGCTTTCTCTGAGTGAGGCAGGGCAATGTGCACTTGAGGTTGGTGAAGGAATGGGTGTCTCTCAGACCAAGGGGTCAGCAAAATCAGTAACAATAATTTGTTAACTTAGAACTGTTTTGATAAACACCCAACTGTGCTCTCCTACTTAGAATAAACTGTCTCCAGATATGCCATGCCCTGTCACCTTCATCCGCTTCCCATCTGGCCGCTGGCGGCTGGTCACCATGGTCATACCAACTGCTCCCCTGAGGTACGCAGCAAGTATCCCCACGGAGAATGTCCATGGGCCACCTTCAGTGTACAGTGTCTCCTCCTGTCCATTTTAGGGCAGAGTAACCAAAACAGGCTTCCTTTGTGCTTCTACCAAAATTCCAAGGGCTGCAGGTCTTATTTCTCTCCTTCTTGCATTTTGAATGTATCTCCTCACCTTGCCAGACTCACACAAGATATGCAGTGCTGGAGCTGAACCGGGTGCTCCAGAGCCCCTTTGCATCAGCTCGGCTGAAGGCTGCTCTGCTGTTACCAGGAGACAGAACAAGGGTGCAAATGGGATATTAGTTTGTTTGTTATCCAGAACAGTTCAGAGGCAAACAGGGTGCCCTCCCGAGGGCTGGATCTGGGGTCGTGTGGGGCTGCTGCATGTGGCTCCTTACCATTAGGAAGGAGGAAAGGGCCTGGGAAGGTGTGTGTGGACCCCATGCCCGCCAGCCCCTCTCTCCTTCCATACAAAGCCTGTGCATCTGCCTCTGTGTCAGGTTCATTCCTTCCCAAGTATAACATCAGAACAAATAAAGTCAAAGATTCCTCTCTAAACAGTGAAACTATTTCCATCTTTGGCAGCCTTAGATGAGATTTCCAACTTGCCAGTCTCTGGATGCCTCCCTTTGCAAAGGCCTGCCTTGTAACCCATCAAGTTTCCTTCCTCAAGCGAAGGTAGGCCCAGAAGGCCCATTTATCTAAAAGGGCTCAGATTAAACTGCACCTGGCAAGCATCCACTGTATCTTCTTAAAATAAGAATTGTAGAAGTAATGCATAATGATACACATGATAAGAAATGACTTTGTTTTATTATTTACAAGTATATGCAAATGAATAATAAATAGTGTTCTGTACTAAGCACTAGATAAAATGACGAGTTAGGCAGGCATGGTCCCTGTGCTAGACGTCTTCGGCATCTACTCCACAACTTGTTCACCTTCCTCTGAGACAGTGACATCAGGGGAATCCTTACTGCTGTAGCTTGCATTTAGGTGTAACCTCCAAGTCTCATATGGTCATAAGTGGGCCTTTTCCAGAGGTGGCTGGATTTAGAGTGTGACACTGGAATTGATTTGGTGCAATGCTAGGAGCAAGGCTGACAGGATTAAGGATGTGCGTCCTGCTCTCCGTAAGCAGCCTGGATAAGACATAATGGATAGGAAGAGCTGTGATCAATCCTTGTTGCTGCTTTCTTCCCACCATGAGTTATTTCTCCTTTGCAGTGCTTGTGTGCCATGACACCCTGCCCCTGAGCCAGCCAACCTCTACTAAGTGACCTAAATAGGCCTTTCCACCTTTTCCTTGAGTGTTAGGTATTTTGTCTCAGCAGCAAGAAAATAACTAAGACAGACTCTGGTACCAGAGACATGGGGTTGCTGCTGTGACGACACCTGACCATGTGGTTGAGGAGCCTTTGGGAATGCCATGTAGGGAGAAGAGGTCAAAAGGTTAGGACGTGATGCTGAAAACTGGAGCTGGAATGAATACCGTAGGTCTACTTGATGGGAAATTCCAGCCAGAGCTCAGTGGACCAGAAGGCTGATAGCGATGCTGTCGGTAAGGTCCTGGCTCTGAATATTTCTGCTACAAGAACTACATTGGCTATTGCACTAAAGATGATTCATCTTGTACTTTGGCAGAGAGTTTGTCTGCAATTTGGTGGTGTCCAGACCATTTGCCTGAGACTAAGGCAAAGGGCAGCAGACTAATGAATCTTGCAGAAAAAGTTTCAAGGAAGTATGTTGAAGTGGTGGCATGGCTATTGTTGGGGGCTTTTGGCCAGAATTATTTTGAGATTAAAGAACAAGGAGTCTAACAGAGTCACTCAAAATGTTGTGACTTTGACAGAAAGGAAGCTCAGGTAAAGCTGCAGCCTACAAAGATGGGACAGAGGAAAAATTAGTCACTGAAAAGACTAGCAAACAAAAACAAGTATTTCAGAAAAAGGCAATATTGAAGATGGCCCGAAGACATCACAAGAAATAGCAAGACTCCAGGTTTTGCATCCTCAACATTGCGAAAATGAAAGGTTTTTCTTTGAGAAGAGAATCCTAGAAGACCATGGTCCAGAATGGCAGCGGGCTAGGGAAGTTATTTCTTAGGATTTGGTTCACAGGGTCTCAACCCCTACAGCCAAGAGAGAAGGAAGCCTGGCTACAGCTCCTGCTCTGGCTGGAAGCTGGCCTTCATATCATCCACGTGGTCATGGCTCTATGTGTGTGCAGAATGGAAGTGCCACAGGGTCAGGAAGTCTTCCACGCTGTGCCAGAGGAGGCCTAGGTTGCTAAGAAGTGTGCTTCTAAGAGAGCAGGGTGTGAGCCGGTTGGGCATGAAGCCAAGGTGCAGTGGAGACCCAGAATGTGGAAGCACTAGGAGTGTGTATCATCTGAGGAGAACTGCAAGGAGGGAGCAGAGCCAGGCATGAGAGTAGCCGTGGGAGCTACAGCCACCAGCAGTGCCATAGGGATGGAGCCACCTAACCCCCTTGGAATTCACTGCTGGTGACAGACTGCCCAGGAAGTGGAACTGTGGGACTGAATGTTTGTCTCACTGGATTTTGGTCTTCATTTGTTCCCATTCCTTCTGTCCCTCTGTTTGCACTTTGGGGGTGGAAATGTCTATCTTGTGCCGCTGAATGTTGGAACAGTTTTTTCCTTCCATTTTTACAGGGGCTTCCAGCTAAGAGTTTGTCTTAAGTCTTAAAGGAGATTTTGGACTTGGACTTCTCAGCAGTGCTGAGACCGACAGGACTCTGACAACTCTTGGAGATAGACTGAAGGCCTTTTTCATCAAAAGACATGCATGAGCCACTGGAGGGTCGGGAGCAGAATGCTGTGCCTTGAGTTTAGATGTCTTCTCAAAGCCTCATGCAGTCATACTTGGGCTTCTCAGCGGTAGCTGGACCTAGAGTGTGCAAAGTCGGAATTAATTCATGGCGCAGTGTTAGGCTCAAGGGCACCAGAAGTAAGGGTGTGAGTGTTACCCACCCTAAGTCACCTGTGTAAGACATAAGGGACAGAAAGAGCTTAATCTCCTTTGTTGCTTTGCTACCTTCTGCCATGAGCCGTTTCTCCTCTCTAATGCCTATCTGCCATGGCACCCTGCTTCGGAACCAGCCGATTATGGACTGAAATCCCTACAAACTGAGATAAATTTATCTTCCCTCCTTTAACTTTGGGTGTTGAGAATTCTGTCACAGCAATGAGGGAAGTAACTAGGGTACTTACCCTTAGGTTCCCGGAAAAAACTAGAAGAGAGAGGTGGGAGTGAAGGAGGGGTACCTGTGACCCTTTCCAACAGAGTTAGCTTGCTTGGCAGTGTCCCTCTTATAGAAAACTAAGTGCTGCACGAAGGACATTCTGCCCCTTGTTTTCTCTTTGTCCAGGTCCAACGACTGCTTCCTCTTCTTAACCTCACAATTTCAGAGTGGCAGTGGCTCTGTTCTTACTAACCCTGCGATGCTGAATTATTGCTTGTGATATCCAGTATAACTATCCCCAATATTATGTATTGCTCAAAGTGTCCTTTGATAGTGTGACATCTTTTCCTGCCTAGTGGAGTCCTGTTTCCAGAAATCTTATGTCTAGTGAAAGAGGATAAACAGAGAACAAGCATGTAATCACAGATTGTGCTACAATCCATACAGGAAACAGAACTGATGACATGAGGGAGAAAAGCCATCTAATTTAAACAAAATGGAGACAGTATCCCTGGCGAACTAGAAGGAGATAGACGAAGTCAGGTCAGGTGCTGCGGAACACCCAGCTGGACTGATTCAGCACGTTCTGGGCGTGCAAGAGCCACCAAGGATCACTGCAAATGGTAGAAGGGGAGAGCTGGAGGGGAAGACTGCACACTACTGATTTTCCTGGAGATAGGTGTTGCAGCTAATTTTCCTGATACAAATTTGGCAGCTCTCATCATCAGAGGAACCTAAATAAAGAATAAGAACAAAAACCCCAGAACATAAAATGAAGGATTTTTAAAAGAATTTTAACTATAAAAAGGATGAATGCTTGAAGATAGATATATTTAACTTGTGTTAAGCATTATACAACATATACATGCATCAAAACATCATGTTACTCTGTTAATATGTCGTTTCTAAATTTTTATACATCAGCTAAAATAAATTTAATAAGATATGTACAATGGAGCTAAAGAGAAAGCTCTTTAAAGATGATGTAAAAATGGCCTGGAAGAAAATGCTGCACATCAGAAATCAAAACCACAAAAATATATAAACTTATACCTATGACACTGGCAATTGTCAAAAAGACAGCAGAGTTGGCAAGGCTGTGAAGAGAAACCGTTGCACACTGTTGGTGAAAGTGTAAGTTATACAACCATGGTGGGAAAATGTATGGTTGTTTCTTTAAAATTTAAAAATTAAGGGGCCGGGGAGATGGCTCAGTAGAGTAAGTGCTTTCCTGGCAAGCGCAGGGGCCTGAGTTCAATCGGTGTGTTAAGACGATATCTGCACGCCTACGTTCATTACATCACCATCAACAACCCTGAACATACTGAATCGACATCAGGGTCTCTCAGCAGATAAAGACATACAGAAAACGCAGTGCACGTATACACAACGGAACACTCCTCAGCACGTACAAGTGAGGAAATGCTGCATTTATGACCACACGGATAAACCCGAAGGAAATCGTATTAATGAACTAAGTCAGAGAAACGAAAATCTTTTCTATGTGCAGAATCTTCAGGAGGTGAGCTGATAGGTGCAGGTAAACAATGGTGCTGGCCAGCGGCTGGCAAAGAGCCCCCCGGGAGGCACCCAGAGAGACACTGCGCGAAGAGCATGCGGCTTCAGTTAGGGAGGGGAAATAAAGTCAACATGTCTGTTGCCTTAGCTGCCTTCTAACTGCTGAGATGCAACACCCGATGCTCACAATTTAAAGAAATTTATTTTGGCAAATGATTTCAGTCCGTGATCACCAGTTCCAAAGCAGAAGCGGCGTAGAAGAGGCCAAGCCGCCGGTGCCCCACGAGCCTGCCGACAAAGAGAGAAAGGCAGAGCTGGGGGCAGAGTGCGACCCGTCACAGTCCTCCAGCCGGGCCCCACCTCCAAGTGTGGGTCGCACACACCGTAGTGACAATGGTCAGTGACCATATATTTGATACCTCGCAATAATTCAATAATGCACACTTATCTCGAAACACCATGTTGTGTACCACAAACATGTACAATTTTTGACGTGCTAATTTTTTGTTTTAAAAAAAGCCCATGAGTAAGAATTTCAAAGAAAGAAACACAAAGAACATTAAAATTTTAAAAAGATTGGACATATGATGGCATATCACCACTTGCTTTCAAGAAACCTTAAATTTTTTGTCTCTTTTTTCATTTTTTACCTTTTAAAAATTATTTTAAGAGAGTACAGTAATAATTGATATGACATTAGAAATGGTTCATATTTAGAAGACCAAGATGACAGGTATTCAAGCCTGGCTTTTGCATTACACATCGTTGTCCTCGATGTAGTTGCTTAGATGCAGACACCAGCATGCAGAGTTAGTCAAGGTGAAGATTCTACTCATTAACTGCCTTTTTCAAAACACTGATGGAAATTTTTAGGACAATCGCCTCAGCCATCCTGTACATATACTTGCAATGTTTTTTCCCCTGCCTTTTTTTCCCCCTATCTTTTCTCCTTCCTCTCATCTTCCTTGTTTAATCCTTAAATTCCATTTCTTTCATTTTACTATATCTATTACACCTTTCAAGTTTTATCTCTTCTTTTGAGTTCTTACACTAGGGAGACAATATGATATTTATACATGTGGGTCTCATTTATTTCACTTACGAATATATCCTCTAGTTGCATCCACTTACCTATGAATTTAAGGTTTCTTAAAAGCAATCAATAATAAGCAATCATATGCCCAATCTTATATAACTGTATCTGTTAATCTGAGCAACAGGAGCTTCCCTGTGCCGGCGGGACCTACTGCTGGTCCCAGCCCAGGTGCAGCATGGGTGAGACCCTCTTCCACCCCCTTGGGATGCCCCCCACCACTTTGCAGCATTTCCCCTACCCCACCCCCTGAGTAGGAATTTCTCTCATGTTCCGCGAACCCCCAGACCCAGTCCTAGCCCAGGCCCAGTGACTGTGTGGGAAAGCTGCCTCTCCCACCTACTCCACCTTGTCCCCTCCAGTCTCAGCTCAGGCCTGGCATACAGGCCTGGGGTGAAACCCTGCAGCTGCCATCCCTGCAGAGAGTGTAGAGGATAGAACCACCCAGCTAGTCCAGGAGCAGAACATCTTGCCAGAGGGGCACAACAGGTTCACCCCCAAAGGCGACAGAAGGAAGGAGCTGAGCACAGCAGCCAGACCCAAGCCAGGCACAACTGGATAAATCCAAACTTTGTAGATCTGAACCTGAACTTCAGTATGTGCTAAGGTTATAACTGCAACAAAGATCTACAACAAAGGTCAGAAGACAGGGCTACACAAAATGATAAGAAGGAACAAAATGCAACCTCAGAACCCAGGCCCACCCGTAACAAGTGGAGAGTACACTAACACAGAACAAATTGGGAATCACACAGCTGAAAGCAATGAATCAACGGCTTCTGAAATAAAGAAACAGCTGCAGAAAGGTATAGAGGAACTCAGATTGGAAATAAAAAAAGAAATCCCTGAATTAATAACATCTGCACTAAAGAATCAAATGCAGAAACATATGGAGGAAACCCAATGCCCACCCAGAACAAGTTCAGAGGACAGTAGCTTGGCTCAAATGTATGAATTAATAGCATCGATAGTAAATAAGCAACAGCAGAAAGTTATAGAGGAACTCAGAGTGGAATTCTTTTCTGAAATAAAAATAGAATTCTCAGAACTCATAGCATCTGAAGTAAGGAGCAACTACAGAAACATAGGGAGGAAACCCAATCTGAAAAAGCACCGCAGTAAAAGAATTTATAACTGCTTCTAAAGAAGACATTGATTAAAAAAAATAGAGGAGATTAGAAAAATGACTGATTCCTTGAATGAGCAATACAGGAAAGAAATAGGTCGCATGAAGCAGAGTCAAAGAGATATAGAAGAAATTAAAATCTCAATCACAAGCTTGGAAAACCTTTTAAGTGAAAGTGAAGACAGACTTTCAGATCTTGAAGATGCTGGTGCAGCTAGTGAAAAGGTAAGAAAGGATCTCTGAAAAACAACGAAGATGCAGGAAAGAATAATCCATCACCTGCAAGATGATGCAAAGATGAACAATGTGAGACTAAGAGGCATCAAGAATGATAAGCTTGAAGCCTTTATATTGAAGTGGATGCCACTTGAACATATACTCGTAAGTGAAATAAACCAGACACACATGTGTAAATATCATATAGTTTCCCTAATATAAGAACTCAAAAGAAG
>NW_004524588.1:27413881-27415291 GCF_000260255.1 Octodon degus | reverse complement strand
CTGCTGGCCACCGCAAGCCCCTGCAGCCTTTAGACTTCCGGAGCAGTTCCGGGTTCAAAAGGGCTGAGAAATCTGAGCAAAATCCTGTGGGCAGCAAAGAACCGGTTTCTGTGAAACAACGTCAAATGCAGGAACCGTGGCTGCTGAGGACCTAGAGCCAGTCTCTGGCTGTGAAACAGAAGGAGACATTTCACCACATACAATACCTATGCATCTCATTATCCAAGAAGCATGAGCCCGTGACAAGAAATGGAAAAGACTAGAAAAGCAGAAAGTAGGAAAAAGGACTGAGAGTGACAAAGGGCAATTCCTGGGGAGGCGGCAGTGAGGATGGGGCTTGGGGGCTGCCAGATGATCTGCCTGCAGGATGGGCCTGCTGTGACAAGACTGGCCCAAGGAGGGAGCCCAGGGACAGAGTGGACATGTGAAGTATAAGTGGCCACACCTGCTGCCAACATGCCTATGTGCGGTGGGCACAGCAAGCGCGAGGCCCAGAGTTCGATTCCTGGTACCAAAAGAGAAAATAGTACAAGTCAGTAGTGAGGGACGCTTTTACAAGCAGCTCGGCTCCTGTTGCTCAGCTGCCTGCACAACACCACTCCTTGGGAGATAGAGCAACTGAACAATTGTTAGATGTAACAATTAGGTGTGCAGAAATTAAAGATGCTTCTTCCATACACTGAAGAATTTGTACTATTTTATATTTCCAATCACATACCATCATAATTCTCCTATTTCCAGTATATGCTCAGTGAAAAGCAAAAATGCTTTATTAATAATCAAAGTTGATTAATCATGTATATTTTATGGAGCTAATTTTTATTAAGAACCAAAATATAGCATCAGGAGACTAAATAAGAGTTGGGGAAAAGATCTGTTAATCACACCTGGAAGAAAAATATTTTGAGGATATTTGCACTGTCAGGGATGGAGAACCAAGGAAAATCATGAAATGTATATGTGAGAAAATGTGTCATACCCGTGAGAATACATCGGTTTTCCATGTTATAAATATTGCTTTAAGATAAGCTATTGCATGATGATTGGGCTGGTTATTCCGAACCACGTGAAGGCCTTCCTCGAGTCAGCTGTGTAAGAGGCAAGCCTGGAAGTGTAGAGTCCAAACACATCTAGAGCGTCTGGTAGGGCGTGAGGACGACAGAGGCTCTGCTTTTTTTTTTTTTTTCTATCATTAAACCTACTGATTTCAGTTGGATTTATGGGTTCCTGGAATGAAGGTTACATTTCTTAGTCACCTTTCCAGTTAGGTACAAATATACGTACAACTTTGAAAACTGTTCTAAAGGGAGAGGCACAATTTTTCCTTTTTCTCCTTTCTGTTGGTTGATGTGGGTAATAACAGGCCTTCAGCAAACATCTCTGGCCACACACAGTGCTGCTGAGGGACGG
>NW_004524588.1:27403493-27412956 GCF_000260255.1 Octodon degus | reverse complement strand
TTGCAGGCACTTTAATCTACTGAGCTATTTGGCAGGCCCTCCCAGAGGCATTTTAAAAGAAAAATTAAAATACAGTTGATTATAACATAATGGTTTATTGTTGTTGTTTTGTTTATTGTTTTGTCTTGTTATTTGGATTTTTTGTTTTTCTTTTTTTAAAATAGTGTTTATCCCTGTTTTCAAAATGTTCCCAGGGGACAGGTACCTTGAAAGATGGTAAAACTTCTGCATCAATATGATGTCACTTCATTCCCTACTGAAGAATTTCTCCTCCCAATGAGAACCTTGAGGTTGTTGGTGTTATTTTTCTCTGAACATGTAGCACTTTCAGATAGCAGTGTGGGTTTTTTTAAGAATACAAAATAGTAAAACAGAGAGAGAAGGAGGGTGGGGAGAAGGAGGAGGAGGAAGAAAAGGAAGAGGAAGAGGAAGAAGAAATAATGATACAAAATTTCACTAAACAAATTAATAAGAATTCAACAATGGTTGCTCTGTTGCATAATTTTATCTTCAAATTAGTTGTTTAGGTTACCAGATATAAACATGAAAGATTGGTTAAAAAAAAAAAAGGTTGTAAGAAATTTAAATGAAAAAAATAAGAATAAAAAGAAAAAGATAAGCATTAATAGCTCCTTTCAAAAGACCAGCAGAAATCAGCAGTACAATCATACGAACTACCCTGCACATATAAACAAAAATATGTCTTTTTCCCTTCTTTCGTCCTTTTCTTCATCCCAGCAGTGTTATGTTTAATGTGTTTAGCAAGCAGATTTCCTCTCATAGGTGTTATATTAAAAAACTAGAGTCTAATTATTTAAGAAGCATCAAACAAATTTTTTTTAAATTTTTTCTCACTGTGGGCATTTCAGAGCCTGGAAGGTGTCGCTGCTCCATGGATCTAAGTCCCAAGTGTATTTCACCAGCTACTCACTGGAGCACCCCTTGGGTTCAGCTTTTCCTGGACCAAACTTAGGCGACACTGCTTTACAGCCTGGCGGGGAGCATCAGCCCAGAACGGGGGCTTCGGGGAGGATCATGGACCTCTGAGTGCAAGAGCAGCTTCAGCTGACTGATCTCTGACAAGAACTCGTCCTGTGAGCCTGCGCTCGAGTCGTGAATGTGGCCATTTTCACCCGACTTTCACGAATGATCCAGAACAATCTCGTCCCCGAGGCGTGTTCAGGCCAGCACGATTTTAGTGCTGCCGGGAGAATGACAAGCATGTGAGCTCACTTTTCCCAGCATGTGTGCCCATAACTGTTTCAACAAGATGTCAGAGAACCTATCTGTTTGCAGTGTGGACTGTGAGGCTTTAGCGAATGATGCGTGCTGTTCAAAGCCCGTAAAGAGCGTCCCTTACTAGTAGCATTTCTCACATTGGTCATTTCTGAAGTTCCTCTTTCATATAAGGACATTTTTATAATCACTGTTTCACTTCATTCACAGGAGACATCTGTGAGCTAGCACTCGTCCCCTCTTGCCAATGAAGAGCCTGCAGGTCCCCATGGCAAGGGCCAACGTCACAGACATTTTCAGTTGCAGAACTTGGACACAGCCCAGCTCTAGCCCACCCTGAAGCCCAGGTTTTTTTTCATTGCTTCCCTTAATTGAAGGAAAAATTTTAGAACATTTTCCACTTTAAAAGGAAATCAGTTACAGCAGCTACAAGGTAACCATCAGCCACTGGGAAGATAGCCACCCGGCAGAACCCAGAGTCGCTCTTCCCAGGGGGATGCCAACACCAGGTATAGCATACGTTTTAGCTGGCAAGCCTGCTCTGCACTGCTGAAAAATTTGCAAGGTCTAAACTACTGTCATGCTTTTCTTCTTACCTCATTATTACCTGGTTTAAACTTCAAGGTGTGTTTTTTGAAAACCACTTGTTTCCAATGACTCATTTTGAAATCACTGATTTCATCTTCCTGGTTCTTTGCAAAGCCAGGAAAGATCGACATCATGTTGTTTTCACCTTTAAACACACTTGCCCTGTAGCCAGAAGAATCCAGAACTGCTATTGTCAAACCATTGAACACAGTGTTCTTTCATCTCTTCACAAGAGCAGAGCTCTGTTCTAGGAGTAGGGCTCCCTGCTTTTCATCAGCTTTGGTCACCAGCAAGTTTTTAACCGTGTTTGGATAGGATTCACCTATTTAATCAATACAACACATAATTATTGAGCATATACTTTGTACCACACTGTTCTGCATTGTGAAAATTTAGCGGGAAGACAGATCTTTTTCCTTAGAGTTTGTACTCTAATAGGAGGAGTAAGATGATAAACAAAACAAAAATGGCCATTCCAGATAGAGAAACAATCTGTGAAGAAATAGAAAGGAGGCTGGCATGGGAAGAGTGACTAACGTGGAAGGTTGCTCTATGTGGGGTGCGTCAGGGACAGGCTTCCTGTAGAAAAGCTGGCGCGAGATCAGAGCTGCCATCAGGAGACAGTGAGGACAGGATCCAAGAGGAAGCAGGTTCCAGGTGTGAGGAGTAGACTTCGCATGAGAACAGCGCTGGGGAGAGGATGAGAAGTAGGGGATCCAGACGCAGCGAAGGGAAGACCAAAGCAGACTCTGTGGGAGACAATTCGAACTTTATAACATGCACAGTGAAAAAGCGGTGAGGGACTCTGAGGGGATATTTGCATAGTTGACAGGGGCCACCGAAGTGGAGCAGAGACCAGTCAGGGCTGGTGATCGTAGTTCAGATACAGAAAGCAGTGCTTGACCTGAGTGGCCCAGTGCAGGGGCGCAGGCAAGTGTCTGCAGGACAGGCCTGCCGGACACTGGCGGTAAACCGCATGCAGTAAATGTAAATGACTTCTGGAATTTGGCCCAAACAACTGGGTTGACACTGGCAACACTTTCTTAAGGAGAAAGGTTTCTGGCCACCAGTCTCAGTTGTGGACCCCTTCCTCAGCTTTCGCCCCTGCCCAGCACGGTTCGTTTTCCCTTCACAGGCGCCCGTTGGCCCTGCCCTTGTCTCGAGGGCCTCGGTTTCAGTCCGGGTACAACAGCCACGCCCGATGCTCAGAGGCTTTCACATCGCCAGATGAACCTGCTTTGTGCTTGAGAACGTGAAAGAAGAGCTCGTGGCGATCCAGTAAGCGACTCAGCTGACAGAGTTCTAGGTAAAACCTCCCTAAGCCCAGCGCTATCCCCTGTGAAGTGCTTTTTCATCTTTTTCCATCTTAAAAATTTCCTTCCTAGGAAACTGTGGCACACGCCACAGTGTGGATGAACCTGAAGGACAGGATGCCAAGGGAAATAAGCCAGTCCCAGGAGGACAAAACTTCACGGGCCTACTCACTGCATAATAAAGAGAGAGTAGACAGACTCAAAAGCAGAAGTTTTAATTGTGGCAGGAGCAGGAGGAGAAACGGGAAGGTATTTTTCAATGAGCACAGAGTTTCGGTTTAGCAAGCCAAAGATGTTCTAGAGGAAGGGACGCTGCACAGCAGTGTGAATGTACCGAACACTTCTGAAATGTACACTTCAAAATGCTTAGCGTGGTAAGCTTAATGTGATGCTAAACCACAACAAACCCTAAAAATGTCAAAGGCAAAAGAGAAAGCTAGAGAGGTTTTGAACCCCCAGAGGACTCCATGCACTCTGGCTTTGAAGATGAAGGGGGCCACACGCTGAAGAACTCAGGGGCCCTCCAGGGGAGAGAAGCAGGAAACCGGGGCCACAAGCCAATAAGCAGACGGAAATAAAAATCTGAATGCTGCTCACAACCCGAAAGGCCGTCAATGTGTGCTCTTCCCCAAGATCCTGTATGTAAGAGTCAGACTAACATCTTAATTTTGTGAGACCTAACAGAGAATCCAGTTGTCATTTTTAAATATTTTATTAAAAAATAAACAGGTATTTTAAGTCACTAACAAACCTATCTCTTTATTTTAAACCCTTCCTTTCCGTGAGGTTCCGTCTCATCTCTTCTTCTCTTCATGGTCATCCTTCAGGACATTCCAAGTCCTCGTCTGCTCTTGATGGACTCCTCCTTCTCTTGAATGACCCGTGACTTCCTTGACAGTGCAGTCCCAAGGGCACCCTAAGAGCTGTGTCTCCCTGGACTTCCACAGCACGTGAAGCTCCTGACTTCGTCCATTATTCATCTGCTTCCTGCTTTGGCTTCTGTGTCCCAGTTTTCATGTGGCTTCCCTTGTGCTGCCTCTTCCACGTCTCCTTAGCACCTCCTCCTCTCTCTAAGTAATTTTTAAATGTACTGCATCCCAAAGTGCTGTTGCTTACCCTAGCTTTTTTGCCCATGTGCTACCCTTGAAGAATTCCATCCCAGCAAGACATTGTCCATAACCACACTGCTTCTCTGACTTGTACTTTTGGCTACCTCCAGATTGGTCTATTCAACTGTGCACAGACAGCTTCGCTTAGTAGCCCCAAAGACTGTCACATTCATTTTATCCAAGTCATCCCCCAACCCAATCTGCATTGTCATGAAGTTGCCACTTTATTTCCCAAATGTAGTCACTAAACTAGAAGAAGACAGGTATTGTGCATACTCTACGTCACCCCTCACCATCCTTATGAAAATTGACCCCTTCCCCAATCTTAATCGACTTCAACTCCAAAATATCACTTGAATCTGCCCCACCCTATATATTTACAATTACTTTCTTAGTGTATTCTGATCACTTCACGATTTATTGGGCCCAGGGAGATAGCTCAGTAGAATAAGCACTTGCCTGGCAAGCGCAGTCCTGAGTTCAATCCCCAGTACCGCAAAAAAATAAAAAGCAATTGATTACAATATTTTTCTGTTTTCCTTCCTCCTGAATTGCTACTCTATTCCCCTGAAATTCATTCTGAACTCGGGTTGTCTTTCTTTATTTTATTTTACTTGCAGAACCAGGGATTGAACTCAGGCCCTCGCGCTTTCCAGGGAAGCATTTATTCCACTAAGCCATCTCTCGGCCCTTTGCAATTCTTTTCTTTTCTTTCTTTTTTTCTTTTTTTTAAATGTTTTTTTTTTTGGGGGGGTGGTTGTCTTTCTAAAATGTCAACCTGATAATATCACTTTCCTCAATGACTTTCCTTTAATAGCTCTGCATTTTTTGTAATAAACTTCAAATTCCTTTTCTTAGTAAGCATGGTTCCAGGCAATGTGACAGTTGCTTAGCTCCCCAACTTCTCCTCCCTCTAGGCACCCCTTGCTCAGGACAATTTGGTTATTACACATTCAGCAATAGACAAGATGTTTCTTATCTTCATTCCTTTGGGCATGTTGTTTTCGTTTGCTCATAATTCGCCAAATTTTAGCCCAACTGTCACCCTTTCACAAACCTGTTCTGGTATCACAGGTGCTTTTCTCTGTTGAGTGTGTACCATGCAGAAATTGACAGCACTCCCTGTTCAGTGCTAGCCCATCGGAAGTAACGACTGGCCTTCACGGTTCGACTGCGCGCTCATGGAGCGTCAACGTGGAGCTCGCCGATGCTGCATGCCCAGCAGCGAGTGCGGTCCCTACCACTCACCAGAGCAGTGAATTCGCTTTAAGGTACGCATGCATGAGCTCTCCTCCAAGTCACTGCTTGGAAGAGCAATCATGTTTAGAAAACCATCCCAACACAAAGATAGCTGCCAGGCTGGTGCACTAATGTACTTACTGGAGGCTAGATTTTGTACACTTTGCCTTTGGGATTTCATTGTACTTAGGACAGCCCCAGAGTGTTTCTAAAAATGCAAATAGTGTGAACATATACACACTTTAGGCAAGCAAACAGCCTCAGGAAGCGTGAGCAATGTGTCCTGAGCATCACTGTAGAATCAGTTTTCAAAGCAGATTTCTCTGACTATCACATCAAGTTGCCAACCATATAAACAAGCTGGACAGAAAGTCTAGATTTCAAATTACTCTGCTGCACAACGTACCTCACCACCATTTGAGTTTAGTGCATCAACGCCAGAGCTATGTACGGTCAATATGTGAAGGCTAAATGAAAACAAAAGGTCAAATCAACATTTTTTTCATTTCTTTTACCCCTAGCAATTTGTTTCTTTTTCTTTCTTTTTTTTTTTTTTTTGAGACTGGGTCTCACTTGCAGTCCAGGCTGGCCTTGAACCCATTGGGCAGTCCAGGCTGGCCCCAAATTTACGCTGCTCCTTGTGCCTCCCACTCCCTGTGCTGGGTACAGGCACGTGCCGCCCTGCCCAACCTCCAATAAAACTGACGTACTTATCTTGCCCAGTCAGCAAAGAACTATCTCCCTAATATTCTAAGCATTGTGCATGTTTGCTCAAATTAAATTCCATCAAGTAGGTTTAAACAATATTTTGAAAAGTAGCCTTTTCTCTTAACCACACTTAAAATTTTTCAACCTTACAACCAAATGTAACAAAGCTTCCGATGCGATGTGCAGAGGGGCGCGGTGAGCCTGGGAAGCACTTGCTGTGGCAGGGGAAGAGCGAGGGGGCGGCTCGCTGGCGTGGCAGCTCTGAGCCCTGCTCCGCTCCAGCTTCGCAGAATCACTTTGATTTCTTCTTTTGTTTTGTAAGATTTTATTTAGGAAAAAGAATTACTGATTTAAATAAAGCTTGAAAATTATTTAGATTATGAAGGCAAATGTTCTGACTTTGTTTATGGGTAAATTTTCCTAGAAAAATTTCTTTTTTTAGAATTTTGTTTCATGTTGGCACCAAGAACCGAACTCAGGACCTCCCACTTGCCAGGCAAGCGCTGGACTGAGCTGCATCCCTGGTCCCTAGGAAATTCTCTTATTTGAGGAATTTCCTTTGATAATCTCCTTATGCATCTGTTAACCCTTCTCTCTTTTTGTCAACAGATTCTCCCCCAGCTTTTTTTGAAGGCTGTAAATTGGAAATATAAAAATAAGCTTATATTCTTTGACTATAACGCAACAGTTTGAATATTGGCACAAATATTATGTGTGAATTATCCAAGGAGAGGGGCTGGGGAGATCGTGTAGCAGTCCAAGCTATCTTAGACCTGATTTGACCTCTGGTACCATACGCTGTGCTGGCCCCGGGAACCTCAAACGTGACATGCCAGCCCCAAACCTGGGTGTGGTGGCGCACACCTGTAATCCCAGCACTGGGGAGGCTGAGACAGGAGGATCACTACAAGTCTGAGCTGTAGCAAGACCCTGTACAATAAATAATTTTTTTAAAAAAAGAATTATCCAAATATAATTTTCAGGTAGATTACTGCTACACAATAGTAAATAAGGAGTGTTAACTGTTCCCTATATTTACATCTAACTCTGATCCCTTCTGGTTTCATGACCTGAGCAGCCTCTTTGCACCCTCATTTCTTTACCTGTGAAATGAAGTTAATAGATGTTACTTTATTTTTCTGTGGTAAGGACTATGTACCTTAACATAATGTGTCTCGGTTACTCTTCTCTCATTGCTGGGAAAAAACACCCAACATCCAGAATTAAGCAAGGAAAGGTTTATTTAGCTCACAGTTTGTGGAGGTCTCAGTTCATACTCGGCTGGCTCCAACGCAGAGTGACATATGGCAGACGGCAGTTCATGGTGCAGAAAACAGCAAAACAGCAAGAGCAGAAGTACAGGAGCAGGGCCAGCAACGGCAGCAGACAGCAAGTCTGTCCCCGTCAGTCGTGTTCAGCCTCTCCGCCCGGCTGGGTGCAGCACTCACACCCACAGTCCAGCGGATCGTACGTTAACTGCAAACTCTAGAGGTCGACCCCATGACTGCATGAGGCTTTGGGGGACAACTAGACACAAGGCATAGCAATATTTAAGTCACTTTGAAGAGTGCCGGCCCATTGTGAGAGTTCAACAGTTGATGACTGTTACACTAGTGTACAGGCATTCAGTTTTGTGACACACAGACATTATCCTAAATGTCAGGAGTCTTCCTACGCAGCATGATGAAAATAAGGGTTGTATGAATTTTCTTCTCTTTAACAGCCTGAAACAATGCAGTATACAATGCAGTATACTTAACTGTGGGCTCCACGGAGACTCACTGGCAGCATTGCAAAATCTTGCCTGGCCAGTCACTGTAAGACTTTGTTACTTAGGAACACAGAAGCTTCTGGAAGGATTCAAATTCACTCTCTCTACCACATATGTAGTGTCGGGGGAAATAATGTTATAATAATCTTCACGCAGGACTCTTGCTTGTCTTCTCACTGTGCCAGGGGAAGATGAAACACGGCCCTCAACCTTAATTTTGTTTTATTCATATTAAGACTTGGAGTTGGGAGAGATTTGCTCCTTTTTTAATGATTTTTTTTGAGAAACAAATAGCAATGAGACAGTTTCAAAACCAATCTGTAGGAAAATTCCAATAATAAATACATTGGACATTGTTGTCCCAGTGGTTATTCATTGTACAAGATGCAGACATGACATCTCATTCACAAATACTATTAGAACAAAACTTCTTATTCATTGAATTAAAAGAATATAACTGTATATCTATCCTATTTTGAATATACAGATACAAAATGGTGGTTCATTTGTATCTCCTTTTTTGTTTAGTTTTGTCAGAGAAGGATATTCCATAGTCATTTAACTATTGCAGGTGCGTGAATTCAGCAAAATATTCCAACACAGTCCAGCAGTCCATAACAGTAGTAGGTCATCCATAGGACTGGCAATGTCAAAAGTTGTTAACCACAGCCCTTTACAGCCCAGCATACCAACATGGCTTTACCCCTTACACCTCATTTTTATACCTTTCTGCAGGATGGTTAAGACCAAGATAAAGCAAGACCTATATAAGAAGAAATGTAACTTTTGTATCTGATAAGGTCAGTCAAGTACCCTCAGGATTTATCCTGAAGCCCTGTACCACACTTTGTAGATTCTTTGTCAGTGTCAGCCATATGGATGAGTCACAGCCATTGCTTGACCAATTTGCTCTCTGTGAAAGCCTAAGATAATGTTTTCTCTCCATGTGACTCTCCTTAGGCACACACTACATCACTGATCACTTTCCTCTGTGGCCCCATAATCTCCTTGATCAGAAAATTTTGGACACAGCTGAGTTAGTTGATGTTACAGTATACGCTCTCCTATGTCCAGAGTCTTCACTGACCTTGAAAGGCTAGGGCCAAAATGTTGCATGACCTTGCAGCCCTTCTTTTTCTTTAATTTTTGGACTGCAAACTTAGGTTGTTAGCCCTGCAGAAGAGAAGCTTATTATTACCTTACAACATATGCAGCTGTTTTTAACCTATCTGTCTGAATATCAACCATCCAAGGCATACCATGAAACAGATATTTTCCATCAAGTATTGATATGTTAAACTTTAAGTCCCTACAGAATATGAAGGAAAAATAAGAAAATAAAAAATATTTTTAAAAATATGAATAAACAATTACATATTTTTACACAGAAATTTAGAAATCTAACCATATACAGCATTGTAGCAGGACAGTCCTGTGATATATTTTTTCTTGTCCCTATTTTTCATCTATTATCCTTTCTTTAAACAAATATTTACTTG
>NW_004524588.1:27401291-27401933 GCF_000260255.1 Octodon degus | reverse complement strand
TTTTTTTTTTTGAGGTGCTGAGGCATGTAGTATTGTTTTCCATCCTTTGACTCTCAGCCTATGAATTTCTTTATGAATTAAGTGTGTTTCTTGTATCCAGCATATCGTTGGATTTTGTTTCCTAATCCACTGTGCCAGCCTATTTCTTTTAATTGGTGAATTGAGTCTATTTATATTGATGGTTATAATTGAGATGTATTGATTTATGATCAACATGTTATTTACCTGCTGTTGTTTACTCCTTTTTCTCCTCTGTATAATTGTTTTCCCTATTTAGTGGGTTCCTTCTGTTCTCATTCATGAAGTTCTGATCATTTTCATCCCTCTCCACAACATCTTTTAGTAGTTTGTGTAGGCTTGGCTTTGTCATCATGAAATTCTTTAGTTGTTCTTTGTCATGGAAGAACACTTCTTCAACAAACTTGAAAGAGAGTTTTGCAGGGTATAGTAGTCTGGGCTGGAATTTGTTTTTATAGAGGATTTGAAGTACTCTGCTTCATGCTCTTCTTGACTTCATGGTTTGTGAACAGAAGTCTGCCATTATTCTGATGGGTTTTCTTTTAAATGTGATCTGTTTCTTTTCTCTAGTGGCTTTCACTATATTGTTCTTGTGCTGGATTTCTGGGATCTTGACTATTATAT
>NW_004524588.1:27385674-27393078 GCF_000260255.1 Octodon degus | reverse complement strand
TTAATTCAGGGATTTCTTTTTTTATTTCCAATCTGAGTTCTTCTATATCTTTCTGCAGCTGTTTCTTTACTTCAGAAGCCGTTGATTCATTGCTTTCAGCTGTGTGATTCCCAATTTGTTCTGTGTTAGTGTCCTCTGCACTTCTTATGGGTGGGCTTGGGTTCTGAGGTTGCATTTTGTTCCCTCTTGGCATTTTGTGTAGCACTGTCTTCTGACCTTTGTTGTAGATCTTCATTGTTGTTATAACCTTAGCACGTTCTGAAGTTCAGGTGCAGATCTACAAAGTTTGGATTTATCCAGTTTTGCCTGGCTTGGGTCTGGCTGCTGTGCTCAGCTCCTTCCTGCTGCTGCCCTTAAGGGTGAACCTGTTGTGCCCCTATGGCAAGATGTTCTGCTCCTGGACTAGCTGGGTGGTTCTATTCTCTACACTCTCTGCAGGGATGGCAGCTGCAGGGTTATACCCCAGGCATGTACGCCAGTCCTGAGCTGAGCCTGGAGGGGACAAGGTGGAGTAGAGGGGAGAGGCCGCTCTCCCACACAGTCACCAGGTCTGGGTTAGGATTGGGTGTGGTGGTTCCCAGAACGCTGCAGAAATTCCTACTCGGTGAGCGGGGTAAGGGAGGTACTGCGGAGTGGTGGGTGGTGTCCCAAGGGGGTGGAAGAGGGTCTCACCCACGCTGTGCCTGGGCTGGGACGAGTAGTGGGTCCCGCCGGCGCAGGGTAGCCGCAAGCTCTCCCACTGCTTCAGTGTATTTTTAATTGGATTGAAGTTATTTGGAGTTCTGTATGCTTCAGTTACTGAATATCAGTTTGTTTCTTCATATTTGGGAAGTTTTCTGCTATTACTTCTGCCCATATTCTTTTTATATCATTTGTATTGAGTCTTTCTTTCTCATTAATGTCTATTAGTCTCATGTTGTTCACTTTTGCATCATCTTGCAGGTGATGGATTATTTTTTCCTGCATCCTAGTTGTTTTTAAGAGATCTTTTCTTATCTTTTCACCAGCTGCACCAGCGTCTTCAAGATCTGAAACTCTGTCTTTGCTTTCACTCAAACAGTTTTGCAAGCTTGTGATTGAGGTTTTAAGTTCCTCTATATCTCTTTGACTCTGCTTCATGTGATCTATTTCTTTTCTGTATTGCTCATTCAAGGAATCCATTGCTTTTCTAATTTCCTCTATTTTTTTTTATCAGTGTCTTCCTGAGAAGAAGTTATTAATTCTTTTACTTCAGAGATTATTTCTAATCTGATTTCCTCTATATGTTTCTGTATTTGATTCTTTAATTCAAATGCTATTAATTCAGAGATTTCTTTTTTATTTCAGAGATTAATTCTTATCTGAGTTCCTCTATACCTTTCTTCTGTTGTTTCTTTACTTCAGACACTATTAACTGAGACATTTCAGCTGTGCTGGTGTATTCCACACTTGTTCTGGGTGAGCTCAGGACCTGCAATTGCATTTTGCTGCTTCTCTTTGTCATTTTGTATAGCAGTGTCCTCTGAGCTTTGGGTAGCACTTTGGTGCAGTTATAACCTTAGCACTTACTAAAATTTGGGTGCAGATCTACTAAGTTTGAGTTCATCCAATTGTGCCTGACTTTGGTCCAGCGACTATGCTCAGCTCCTTCCTCCTGCAGCCCTTGGAGATGAGCCTGCTGTGCCCCTCTGGCTAAATGTTCTGCTCCTGGATTAGCTGAGTGGTTTTGGCCCCTAGTCTCTCTGTAGGGACTTCAGGGGCAGAGTTTCACCCCAAGCCTGTATGCCAGGCCTGGGCTGGGTCTAGAGGGGCCCAGGGGTTGCAGGAGAGCACAGAAGCTCTCCCGCACACTCACAGGGCCTGAGCTTGGGCAGGTCTGGAGGCGTCCTGAGAGCACAGCGGAAGTTCTCACACACAAGGCAGGCTTGGGCTGGCTCTGGAGGGGTGTGGGGGTCTGGAGAGCATGGCAAAAGGTCCCACTGATGCAGCAGACCTAGGCTTGGTCTGGAGAGGTCCGGCGGGTACAGGGGAGCGCAGAAGCTCTCCCACACACTCGCAGGGCCTGGGCTTAGGCGGATCTGGAGGAGTCCCTGAGATTTTCTGTTCAGAAGTTTCAGCCAAGATGAGTTTGACTAAAGCACAGAGCAAGCAAGTGAGGGCTACGTGGAAATTATTAGCTGATGCAAAGCCTCTCCTGGTCCCAGATTCAGTCAACTCCTTTGAGAGAAGAATTATGTTTGAAGTGACTGATTAGCCAACAGACACAGTGTTGCCTAAAGGTAGAAAGGATATGAATTTCCAACATTGTCAGGCTGTCCAGAACAAGATGAAATCAGGCATCAAAAACTGAAAAGTACTTCAGCCCATCTGCATAGTAGGCTGCCACGTCTGACACCTCTGTGATGTAACTAAATATGCGAGTGGCGTGAGAGCATTGACAGTCAAGTTCTCAGACTGGATTAATAAAGACTTCCTAGAGGAATAAGATTTGAAGTGAATTTTGGAAATGACATATGAATTATCCAGGTATGAAGAAGTATATTTCAGGAAATGAAAAGCCAAAGAACACAGGTAAAATTTAGTATAGCTTGTTCAGGTAAAGTAATGACATCTGAGATAAGGACTTAGTTTAGGTGTGAAGAGAAATCAGGTAGCCCAGGAGGCTTCAGGGCACTGTCTACAGCTACAGAGGTTTGTCCTCCAGGGCCTCAGGGACTGGGGCTTGAATACAGTACCTGCCCCACAAGGGCCAAACACTCTGCAGCACAGGAAGCGACATTTTACAAAAGTGTGACTCGCTCCCTCAATCGTGGGTCACCTGGCTTCCTGTGCCTGCAGGCTGTAGACCTTCTCAGTTCTGCACAAAGACATCATGTAAATTAGGGATTCTTTGAACCACCATCAGATCACAGAAGGTGATGCAATTTACTGTAAGTAGAGGCAGTGAGGAGCTGCTGAAGGCTCTTGGCTCTGACAAGACCAAAGAAATCAGCCCAGCAGCAGCTGTATAGGGGAGACTAGAGTCCAGCCTCCAGAAGTTACTGTAATTCTCCATGCATGAAGCAAAAACAGACATTCAGTGTTTCCATGGTAACTAAAAGGGAAAGATACGAAAATTATTCTGAAGGCAGAAACCACAGGACTTGATTACTAATTGGATATGGAAGAGGTGGCTATAATAAATGACTCAGGGTTTTATGTTTAGGAAATCATGAGAATAAATCTGAAGTAAGGATGGCTGCTTCCAAAGGGAAATAGTTTGTTTTAAGGCATGTTGGATTTCGCACAATGATGGACTGCCAAGGTACAAGGCCCCCTGTACACTTCAAAGGCCAACAGTAAGATTTTCTTCCTTTTATATACATATATTCATTCTCTGTGATTTTGACTGCACTTGAGGTCCTTCTTCTTGGGGCTTTGGGAAATAAAGTCGCCCCTTCTTTATTTTCAGTAAGTTGTAAGGCAGATCATAACTACCATCATCCACCCTATCTTCAGTTATCACAAAGCATCATTCAGCACCTGTTTGTGTTGTCGCTTTTGTTGGCACAGTTCACAGTAACAAGTTCTGGGCCCTTTAGAGACTTCCACCTTGAGATGGCAGACATTCACTGGGTCACAGCATAGAGAAAACAGGAGAAAAATGATCACTGAACAACACCTACATAAGGCAAAAGCAGGGAAGCAGAAGTACACTATGCTAATGGAGATGTAGCAGAAGAGTAGTGCCTGGAGATAACCAGACTAGCTGGAATTCATCCGGGAGACAGGTATAATTTAAGTCCCTATGTCCTTAGCGAAGCAGAATGGATTCGAGGTGCTGCTTCTACAGCAATCATCAGTTTTATGCACCCAGGACTGAGCACCTCACACCTGCCAGCTCACGCTCTCCTTGGATTCCAGCATTGTGCAAGACTGTAGCTACTACACATGGAAACTGGGCCTCAGATCCAAATACCTAACGTAACGTGTCCAATGGTTCGAAGGGAGCTAAGGGAGACTCACTGTTCCACGAGATGGTTTAGCTCCCTTTAAAAACTATTCGAGTGTAGGAAACCCAAGAGACCTCTGCGGGCAGCATCTTTGCAAGCCCCTTTTCCTGCTGTCTGCAGAGTCCTGTGCGGGAGAGGGATGCCGAAAGTGACCCACTCATCTTTCCAGGTCCTTTCACGTGTGCATTCCTGTTTGCCTCTCTGTTACCAGATATCGGAAAGACAGAGTTGTGAACTGGACAGAGAAGATCTCTATGTGTGTGAGGACAGCTACTCATCTTAGCAGGGTCAATTTTGAGCAAAGAAAGACAAAATAATGTCATGTTTCATCCACTGCTCTTCTACACCATTAGTTTCTATTATAACAATGCTGTATGTCAAAACCTAGGCTTGGGGCTTCAAGTTTCCGGTTCATAATTTTGGCCCCTGATGAACAAGAATTTTGACTTTCGTACTAGTGTCTGCTTTGCTGTTGAGGAAATTTGGTGAAACCTAGTAGTAATGCCAAGAAGATTAAACAGCTCAGTCAGAAGGTTGACCGATGAAGCCAGGCACACACACAAAGGCTGGAGGAACTGAGAGGTCTCCACTTGACTCTTAGAACAATCTGACTTAAGTTTCTTTACGAACTGTAGGCAGCCAATGTTCACTTTTCACTTTCTACTTACATAACATGTTTTCTTCAAGTTGCCTTTAAATTATTCACTATACTAAATAGAGGGACTATTTTTTGAAAATGGATCTTTATCTTTTGCAGCGAGCTCAATATATGAAAGCTTGATTCTTTGCTACCCACACAGTTTCCTCCGGGGCCTTAGCCTTAGCAGTATTCTATGACTCATGCTTACTTTTCATAAATAGATGCTAAATAGTGTCCCTGATTATATTGGAAATGGCAGATAAAAATATTCAAGGAAAGTTTTAACTAATGCAGTTAGATTCAAATGATGCAACAGATTGGCCATCTCTCCCTTTTTCTCTCTTTTCCTCTTTTGGTTTCTACTTACCAAACTGCTTCTCATATGCAAGGCCAGCCCACTTCATATAACTCTGAAGTTCTCTCAATTTCTTCACCACGATATGGGTAGGCAGCAGAGGACGGCAAGTCTTCGTCTCCCTCTTCGCATGTCATGTATTTGCTGTTCTTCCCCATCCTACACGGTTTCTTCTCCTACTTATTCTCTCCTTCACATCTCCAGGTCACTCAGGTGTCACTACTGGCCCAGAATGAGCTCCCCTTTCTCCAGAGACTTCCTTGAGTTGTCACTGCCCAATTCCAAAGATCCCTGGGATTCTTCAAGGATCAGAATTAAGGAAAATAAAGACACCTGGGATAATTCCAAGGCCGGCTTGAGGGCCCAAATGGAAGCAGGAGAACCACTACATTAAACAAAGAGGCTTCAAGACACATCGGCAGAAAAGGGGGAAACGCAGCGGCCGTAGCGGCCCTGTCCTTCCAGGGACTCCCTGTGGGAAGGCAGTTTCCACAGGCCTGGTTGCTGCTCACCTTGTGAGCAGAGGCCCTACTTCCTCGGTTCCGGATCACATCTCAGGCACATTTGTGCAGCCAGCACTGTGGGGAGACAACGTGGGCTCGGCAGGAAGGGGGGCGCACAGGGACGTGATCACCTGCCTTCTCCCCCACACCACCCCCTACACACGCACAAATTGCTCCGCCTTCCTCAGATCTTCTGTGGGAACTGAGGCCGAGGCACTGCCGCAGGAAGTCTCTTGTGTCCTGCCTGCTGCTACTTCTCTGAGGAAGAGTGTCCCTTGTTTCTGATCTCCTGCCATCATGTGCGGCTCAGAAGGCCAGTGTGTCCACTTTCACCTAGGAAAACAAGCTGAGCCCTTCACACAGTTCTTGAAGCCATCCAGACACTGTGACTGCTTAGGCTGTCAGGAAGAATGCTGCCCGCGGGAAGCCTGGAAGGTAAATATCTTCTCCATCAACACGTCAAAGCAGTCAGCTCCTCCTCGCCCTCAGGCCCTGCCTCCACTCGGCGCCACGTGCCTTCTTGGCCCCTGTGATGTGGGGCCCTAATGGGCCATTTATTATCAGAGTGGATGCTCAAGCCCATTTACAGATTACAGCTGGTGTGCTGCCAAGGCCTCTGCTCATAGTAATAAAGAAAGGAGTAGGGCCACATAGTAAGCGACTTGTGTCACGTAATCAGCAAGTGCATTCTGCCTGCTCTCAGCTGTGCTAAGTGCTACCTAAAGCAGCCTAGGCTCTTGGAAGACTTTAAACTTCCTTCACTCCAATGCAGAAAGTCTTCACTATAAACAGACCTAAAAGCTCACACTCTCATTCAGGCTGTAACCAATAGAAGCATTCTCATTAGAAGTCTATGGAAAATATTCTCTCTCGTCCATCCCTCTTCTAAGCAGAAGGCAATCTCAAGAACCAAACTCAGAATTTTCTGGCTTTTGAAACTCTCTGACTTTCAGGGGACTCAAAGAGGTCAAACTGACCAAGCCAGTATCCTTAGGTACTACTGAGTGACAGTAATAATAAAATAAACTGCCACTGCCTGTCATTTCCAGGTAATTTGAGGTACAGAAGTTATGGGGACAGGGTGGATCTCTGAGGCTTTAAGAGGCTGGAAAAGAACCCCGCAAACACACGCGTGCGTAGACCGTTACAGCAACTTAGGATGACGGCATTTTGCAAACAGCTGTGCTTGCATGATAGCTGTATTTACCAAGTCCATAAAAATGTGCTTCATCACCAAGTAGTGACCAAGAAGTCACTCCAAGAAGTGACCACCCTAACACAGACCTACGGGAAGCACGGAATGCCATGCCACAGAGAAGATGCTAGAACAATTTCCTGCAGTCAGGTGGAAAGGTGAACAGGGAAGTAACTTAAAACTAGAACATTCCTAGTTATAGTTTAAATTATTCTCCATCTTTTCTGTGTGCATTCTAACACCCAAGGTGAAGCGCTCTAGCAAACATTGTGGTCAATAATTCATATTAATAATTAACAGACTGTCTTCTCATCATAACCTAGAATCTTAGGATCACAGCAAGAGCCCTTCCAGAACGCTGCTTCAGAACTGTGTGCACCTAGAGTCCTAGTACTACACGCCATACTCCATACACCAAGCACATGGTCAAGAAAATGAGTCCCGAGAGACTTTATTGGTGTCCCTACCTCTCTTTATTTAGGCTGTGACTAACGCTTCCACCCGTCACCTTCTTCATCAGCCTGACATCCACCTGAACTAGCTCCCCTTGTTAAAGCAAAGAGCTGTGTTAGAATGAATTGGAAGGAAAGAGGTGATTAATAACTTCAGCCCTTAGTTTGGGACAAGGCCACTTGGTCAGATTAGTTACCAAGGAAACTCCAACACAGTGAACATATTTGACAAATTTCACACTGGGCCAAGCACTTCAGTATATGAAAATACAAACTTTCCAAGTTTCC
>NW_004524588.1:27385054-27385449 GCF_000260255.1 Octodon degus | reverse complement strand
TTTTTTTTTTTTTTTCCGTAACTGGGATTGAACTTGGGACCTTATGCTTGCCAGGCAGGCACTTAAGCCGCTGAGCTACATCCTGGCCAGTCCACTGATTCTGAGCAATAAATCGCGTTGGTCTGCTATGAACTAATGTCTCCACTTAACTCTCAAATTTTTACTGCAATCTTCAGGTGAAAAAGTCAAAGGAAAGTAGATGGATACAAAACACCTTACTCTCTTGAACCCAGACTATGGGGGTTGGGAGGCGTTCAAGCCGTGTCTCCCGAGTCGCTGCTCGTGCTAAGCTCTGAGCCAGGCTCGCTCCCTCCGCTGTGTCTAGAGCGGTGTGGGGCATGTGTCATGCAGTAACAGCCCCGAAGACACCGCGCACTGTCCAGCGTGCGTCACGC
>NW_004524588.1:27381374-27384431 GCF_000260255.1 Octodon degus | reverse complement strand
CACTGTCCAGCGTGCGTCACGCAGCAGCATCCCGGGAGTCACCGCGCACTGTCCAGCGTGCGTCACGCAGCAGCAGCTCGGGAGCCACCGCGCACTGCCCAGCGTGTGTCACGCAGCAGCAGCTCGGGAGCCACCGCGCACTGTCCAGCGTGTGTCACGCAGCAGCAGCTCGGGAGCCACCGCGCACTGTCCAGAGTGTGTCACGCAGCAGCAGCTCGGGAGCCACCGCGCACTGCCCAGCGTGTGTCACGCAGCAGCAGCTCGGGAGCCACCGCGCATTGTCCAGCGTGTGTCACGCAGCAGCAGCCCGGGAGCCACCACACACCCGCGCAGACGAGACTTCTATTCTAAATGTTCCCAAGGTTCCTTGCAAAACAAGCAGGCTTCTCCTCACACTTCCCATGTGCTCATGTGCTGCCACCATGTTCAGCGACACAACACAGAGCCTTAGCTGCTTCCGGGAGCTGCGCGGGCCTCGTTGCCTCAGGACTCCCCTCTACCGCTGAGTGTGTGCCGCTTTCACCTCCGTCGGCCAGAACGACTTAGCAGTGTCTTCAGGCAATGCATTTGCCCCTCACTGCCATTCAGAACGTTGTGGAAAAGATGAAGAGTTAAAATTAAAATGCTGAGTAATTTACTAGCCAGGGCAGGCTATTTCTCCGCCTCCAGGGCTCAGGCCCGGGCGCCGATGGCTGCAGAGCGCCACCTGCCGACGCTCCCCAGCCTTGCACAGCAGCGCCCCGTTGGCGCCAGCTCCAGCGTTCACTAGGGCAGCTCCTCCAGTGCATCCCAGTCTGCAGAGCGCAGCGCGGGACAGGAGGAGAGGATGCAGCGTAGAGGTGGACACCAGAGGAAGCTCCGGATCTCCCTTTATCCCCGTGGTTGCTTCAGGGGAATATCAGGCCTAACTGGGTTCCAAGGTAGAAGCCGCAGACTCTAGAACTTCTTCACCCTTGACTCTAGCTTTACCTTGGTCTTAACCTCCAGCAGAAAGGTATAAAAACGAGGTATGAAAAGTAAAGCCGTATTCAAATGCTGAGCTGTAAAAGGCTCAAGTCAACAACTTCTGACCCTGCCAGTCCTACGCATAACCCACTGCTATTATGGACTACTGGACTATATTGGAATATTTTGCTGAATTCACGCACCTATAATATTTAAATGCCAATGGAATACCCGTCTCTGACAAAACTAAACAAACAAAAAAAAAAGGATACAAATGAACCACCATTTTGTATCTGTATTTTCAAAATCTTTAAGATAGATATACAGCTACTTTCTCTTAATTTAATGAATAGAAAGATTTGTTCTAATAGTGTTTGTGGACAGGATATCATGTCTGCATCTTGTACTATGAATAACCACTAAGAAGGCAATATGCAATGTATTAATTATTGAAACTGTCCTACTTAAAAAAAGAATCAGAGGCAACTGGGAGAAGAAAAATGAGAAGCTAGTGAGCAGAGGAAATGCCGCGGACAGGAACTAAAGGGGGAAAGACGCCCGGAGAAGTGGAGCTGGGCAGCCATAATAAAAGGCTCTTCACTTCCTTTTCATTTCTTCCCTAAAAACAGAAGTTCCAGGGCTGGCGAAGTACCTCAGTGGACTAAGCACTTGCTTAGGCAAGTGTGGGGACCGGGGTTCGATCCCTGGCACCACATGCCACGCCGGCCCTGCCCACCTAGACTGGGCGTGGTGGTGCACACCTGTAATCCCAGCCCTGGGGCAGCTGAAGACTGGGGATCACTATAAGTCTGAGCTGCGTAGTAAGAACCTGTACCAAATACATTTTAAAAAGGCCATGGGTTCCAATTCACCGCTAATTTTATTACAATACCCAGGCAAAGACTTCCCTTTGGAAATCTCTTTTATTTTTCTATCATTTTCAAAGTTTGGCGTATTTGTGTGTTAGCATTCAGTCCCGTTCAGCCACCACTCCTGCTAGTGGCTTTGCACCGTTGTGTGTGTGTCACTGCTAGTTAGTGGTTGGTGTTGGTGTTGTGTGCTCCATGGCCAGCTCTTTCCGTCGAGCCTGCCTCCCAGCCCAGCGTGCTCTCACCCTGCCTCAGCATTGCTCAGAACAACCTACGGGAACTCAGGGAACTCTCCTGGAAAGAGGCTGCTCTCCTCCTGAGGGCCACGCTGCAGCAGCTGCCGCTGCCCACCGAGGAGCTCCTGGCGGCGAGTAGGGAGCACTCGCTGAAGGTGATGCAGGTGAACTCATCACCAGGCCACCTTGTCTGACATTCTTAATGAGTACAAAGTCGAGAGAGACCAGGACAGCGTCCACGATCACACAGCCACAACGGGACGCAAGCTGTTCCACGCCCACTGGCTCTGCCCCACTGCAGAGGCCACACCTTTGTTTTCCTGAGCAGGTAACTAGGAAGGCTTTTCTCTCCTACTGCATGCATGCTTTCCATCTTTGCAGTTCTTAGTACCTCACATGGCTGTACCAATTGTCACTGGACTTGAACTGCCTCATGAGAGTGCCTGCAAATGGTTACTTCATGCCAGGCACTGTAAGAAGTCATGTGCTCTGGATAGCACCCCAGTACTTGCTCCAGCCCCAGGACGGCAGCGGTGAGAGCCGAGATTCTTTCCTACCACACAGTACCAGCAAGGCCTTGGACCTGTCAGACGCCTTCTCTTGATCTGATCGTGTCTTCTTCGTGACTTTTTTCACTGAATTTTGCATCATTGTTCAGAGGAACTTATGCATATCATACCCTGTGTTCTCAGCCTCCACATACAGTGGTGAGGAGGACAGAGTGAGTGCAAGCAAAATACTGGCCAGGCTGAAGCAGGAGTAATCCTTCCTCTGTTCCTACAGATTCTTTATCACCAATAAACTCCAGCTTAATTTCCACTCCCCAGCCATACTGCATAAATTCTTGAGTGCAGTTTTCATTAATATACTGCCCCAAGTTAATGTATATAGGCATCAATCCAACTTACATAAAATTTAAGATAGTAAATTTTAAAGAAAGAAGGAACTGAGTTCTGTCTATATAACACATAACATCCATAATACAACTGAATTTTTTCTGCATCTGC
>NW_004524588.1:27379026-27381274 GCF_000260255.1 Octodon degus | reverse complement strand
TTATTTACAGTATGAATTATTGGTGGTAGTGTTTATGCTCACAAGACCTAACAGGGAGTGAGCCCACAGGAAGTAGTCAAAATATATATATACATGTTGAAGTAGAACAGAACAGACAAGAAAAGATCCAACACAGCCTAGGACCATCAGCTGCACCAGCCATGGACAAGCCATGGATATTAGGAATGTGTAAAGTTCCATCTTTAAGACCCTGTCCTCAGTGTCTGGTGTCCCCTTTTGTGCAGATACATCATTTATGACAGCCTTCTCCCCTTATTCTCACCTTCTCTGGCTTTCTGAACTTTTGTGTGTGTGGGGGGGGGTACAGGGTCTCCCTACGCAGCTTGGACTCATAGTGATCCTCCTGTTTCAGCCTCTGCAGTGCTGGGATTACAAGCGTTCGCTCGCCATCATTCCCAGTCTCAATGGCCAGCTCAGTGCACCCAGGGGCAGGGCATGTGGTGCTGGGGATCAAATCCCAGTTCCTGCACTTGTTTAAACGGGTGCATAATCCGCTGAGCTATCTCGCCTGCCCTACTCAATTCTCACTTCTAGTCCCTTCTGGTTTAGTGACGACCTAGAAGAACATCCCCTTCTGTCCTTGTGCCCTTAGAGCCAGACGGATAAGCACTGAGGTTCTAGCTGCACATGCCCTCTACTTCAGGTAAAGACTGCTTCTGCTTCCCAGCTTCTCCAGGAAAGCCCTCTGCCTCACTGAGGGAGAGATGGGACGCAGTTACCCACACGAAGAGGAAAACCCACCGACTTATGATGGGAATAAACGTTCAATTTTATCATCATAATTTAATGGCTGCCAAAATGTGAAGTCTTCCACGCTTTACACTGCACTGCAGCCTGGGCACTTACAGACAGATGGCCACCGTTGCTACTTCTTGACTATAAAGCATGGTCCATCTCCTACAAACGCGGTGTGCCCAGACCCTGCGCAGCAGAAACATTATCACGCACGTACGCAGAACCAGAAAGCATGGACTTGGCAGAGTTGTCCTTGGGTTCTTTCAGCACCGCTCCTCAGCAAGGGAAGGTCTCCGAGATGATTCACTGCTTTTCCCGTAATTGAGCTCTCCGCTGGTGCCCTTGGGTGTGGCTCGCCTTGCCCTAGGGCACCGTAGCAGCACAGGCTTCTGCGTAATACCTCCCAGCTGTATTTACACTTTTACATGAGACTCTTGAAAGCCCCAAAGGAATGAGTCCTTCAGAGTTTGGTTTCAGATATCTTGACAAAGGTTGAGAGTTACATTGGTTCTAAAGTTACAGCACTTGTGGGCCTCCTCCGTCCTGCGTGCACGTCAGAACCCAGACAGCAGACAGAAAGCGACAGAGGGAGGAAGGACAAACGTAAACACAGAGGTGTTCTTTCATATGGCCTCCTAGGTGAGAAGCAAAGCCAGCAGCTCCCAGGTGCTTGAATGAGTTTTGAGGCAGTGAAGCCCAGCTATGAAAAATCCTCTCGCCGTTTGCCTTCTGCCAGGCAGCAGCTTTTCTGTGAAAAATAACAGCTCTTTTTCCTCAGACAAAGCCTAAAAGGATTGCGGTTCCTGCAGAATCCAAATTGGCCAGTGAATTTGAAAGAATACTATTTTAATACTGAAACTACCAACCCAGAAAGCAGAAGTGTCCCTTTGAGAACAGTGTGGCACACAGGCTGGACTGGAGCTATGTGAGTCAGCCTACTTGACATTTCCACAGGGTGAAAAAGGACACTTAAAACTTGCAGCTGAGGTCCAGCGCTCTGAAAGCCCAACGCTGTTTTTTTCCTGAGCCCAATTCCCTATTGCAAAACTCATCAACTCATTTTGTTGGTAAAAAAAGGGAATGTGTTAAGGCTTAGAGGAGACTCATGGAGAAAAACCACAGCAACCAGTAAAACACACAAAATACTAAGTTTGAATGGGACTCTGCGCAGATCCTGGAGCACCTCAGAGAAAGAAATGGAAGGAGCTGCCCTGGCCACTTGGCGTGGTGGGAGACCAGCAGTGACTGGCCAAAAGAGCAAGGTCTTGAGGGTGAGGGACGATGAGAGGAGCTAAACCCCCCTCTTAGGGCATTTTAGGGAGCAACTGAGCCTCAAGGATGCCCAGTCGAATGATGTTTGCTACATCGATTGATTACAGGCAAGGTCAGAGACTCTTATAAGCTGAGAAATATGGAAACGTGATGGATTTCAACTTCTGCACAGTAACTCCTGGGTTGATGCTTTGCCCTAACTAGACCTTAGTAAGTTGTG
>NW_004524588.1:27377246-27378585 GCF_000260255.1 Octodon degus | reverse complement strand
CCACCCGCCCTTCGCAGCTGCTGGGCCCCAGATGGCTTCCTGAGTGCACCCAGCGCCGGGATGCGAACCCAGCCGCCACCCCCGCGCAGCCGAGCACGCAAGGAGCTGACAGTGGCTGCTCGGCGCAAGGCTTCGTCTCGGGCTGTAACGACAGGAGCCTGCGGTGCCATGTGAGGGCACCCCGCGGCACCGTCCGTGCAGCAGCGTGAGCCGCGGCGAGCGCGGTCTCCCACTTCGTGCAGAGTTTTAGAATTGGGGGAGACAGGACAAGGGATGTTCTCCGGAGACGACAGGATGGAGGACCGTCAGCCTAAGGCCGTTGTTGTCTGGGTAGGAACAAACCACCACGGAGAGGCAGCCGAGGGAGCGGCAGGGGTGCGCGCCGCTGTGCGGCTTCTAACACCGGCTGCCACGAGCGCGCGCGCGCCTCGGGCTGATTACCTGAGGAGAGGAGCCCAGCCCCTCCAGGCGAGCCGCCTTGCGCTTCCCTGCCGAAGCCCACGCGCGTGCAGCGCCCAGGTGCAGGCGGGTTTGGCGCGCCGACGGGCCACCTCCTGCCGCGACCGCTTTGGTTTCCTGCATCTCACAGGCGGGGCTGCCCAAAACCTCGCAAACCCCTCCATGAACTGAGCGTGCAGTTGCTGGAGGACGCGCGCGTGGCCGGCCTGCCTGGCCCGCCTCAGGGCTGACGCTGCCCCAGCTTCCTCCCGTCTGCTGCGTCGGGGCACTGCAGGCCCCCTTTAAGGCACTTTGCGTTGTGGGGTGCTCCTGGATGCTGTACCTAGTGTGTGAAGGGGAGGAGGGGCTTAAACTGGTCCTGCATACAGAAGGTTTACTTGACACAGGAGAAATTAGCCAAGGAAGATGGTTGTAGAATTCATTTGAATCCAGAGGGGACTTCCTAGTTGTATGTGTGACACCTTCAGTGAACTATCACTGTTTTTCCTAGAACATCGTCAGGCCCAAGTACTGAAAAAATAAAGATTTTTTGCTTGACCTTTTTCTGTGGATTATGTTATACATCATTATCAGAATCACACCTACTTAGCTATGAAACAAGCCTTTTCTCCCAGTTTTTAAGGTTTATAATCTAGCCTTTTGTGTTTTGTTTTACTCATATTGTGTGCGCAGTATTTTCTTAACATACACCTCAGATTAAGCATGCTTGTCACTCAAGTATGGGAGATGCTCCAGTTACAAATGAATTTGTTCCACTCTTAAATTTTCCTAAGCTTAGCAGTAAAAAACAGGTTTTACCCCCTTTGGAGGACATTATTTTTATGCTGCTGAATATCATGTCTGTAATAGACCCGTGCGTGCAGCCTCTTCTGCCTCCGCT
>NW_004524588.1:27366184-27376886 GCF_000260255.1 Octodon degus | reverse complement strand
AGTTCTGAGGATTAAACCCAGGGCCCATGCATGCTAGGAAAATGCTGTACCACTGAGCCTCACCACCAGCCCTATATTTTATTTTATATTGACTTAGTTCTTAAATTTTATATGTACATTTTTTTTGTCTGAACCAGGGATTGAACTCAGGAGTGCTTATTCTACTGAGCAATCTCCCAGCCCCCTTAAATTATATTGGTCAAGAAAGATTTGGGTTTTTTTTTTTTTCATGGAGAAACAGTGAACCTGCTCTCAGAACACACATTGCATGTTTACGTCAGAATTTTACTTAAAAGGAACTAAGTCCATCTTGACTTGTAAGGTTTGTCACTAATGTAGCTTCATCTGAGACTCTCAAGAGAGGTCCTTCTAATCTCAATGGCTTGCTTAAGCCAAAAGAACTTCTACTCAGAATAATAACAACGACTGGCTTGTTATTGAACATACCTATGAAATGCCTACAAACTGGATCTACAAACTTGTTCAGGCTGGACCAGGTGGGGCATTGAAGTAGCCCACCAAAATGTGCACTGCAGTGATTCTGTTTAATGGTAAACCTCACTAAAGTATGTGCTTTATGTTCTCACAAAGCAAATGGGGAGGGAGACTTCCTGTGCTGGAGTAAGGCTTACTGACTTGTCCTAAGGTCTGCTTCTGACTGGGAAGGATGAGACTTGGGCGTGTGTGCGTGACTGTGCGTGTGTGCATGTGTGTGAAACTGTGCGTGTGTGTGTGACTGCATGTATGCGTGTGTGACTATGTGTATGTGTGACTCTGTGTGTGTGTGTGTGTGTGTGTGTGCATGTGTGTGGCCTCTTTCTAGGAATTTGCTTCTGTCTTCTAGTCTTCTGAATGTATCATGTCATTGGCAGAAAATGTACATGGTTTTACTAAACTTGCTTACTATATTGAAATTTCCTTTTTTTTTTAGTAGCACAGGTTCTTGAGTTTTTCAAAACAGATATTTTCACCTTACATGAGGTATAGTTTCAAGAAGGAGAGTTAAGCCAGAATTTTATGTGCACAAGGACAGCTGCCCATCCAGGTCTTTTTGTGTCTGTCAGAGGGCGGGAGTATGGTCCAAATAGACCCATTAGGTCACTCCTGTAGCGTGTGCTTTAGCTTCTCTCCTGACTGCATATCAAAATTCCTCTCTGAGCTGGCCTGCAGCTCCTTTACTTATGTGTATAAACCTCAGATGTTACTACATTTTATATCTGCCAGCGCTCTTCAAGCGATAGTGTTTGAACCTCTAGTCTTTTAAATAAAATTCTGCCTATTGAAAAAAAAAATACTGATGCACTCCCTCTTCCACTTGCTGCTCCACTTCCACTTCACCTAACTGAAGCTTGCCGTGTTCTTTGGAAATTCACGCTGGCCACTGGTGAAACTGGGAAATAGGTCATCGTTTACAACTTTTGAATGTAATTAAGATTCCTATTGGAACCTTTAGAATTCCTGTGGAGGATATAAACAAAAAGCCCAGCAGCAGTAAGCCCTCCAGAGGCTTCCCCCTTTCTCCTCGGGGCCTAAGTTTTTGCACTGATTCATTTGAATCCTGAGAAATCAATAGAGTGAAATGAGTACGGGTGTAGGCTTAGTATTCTCTTTTCAAGTAGAACTGGAAGCGCGCCTCACAACCTACTACACTTTTCAATCTTCCTTTGGCTGAAGCTGAGATACCGAACAGAGCTAAGATGAACAAGAAGGAAAGATTTTGGAAACACTCCAGGAAGAACGCTGAAGACACTAGGAACGAGTGAAACCGAACTGCGCGCCTCCCGCTCCTGCCACGTGTCTGCTGCTACTTGGGGCTCCAGTACTCAACACTGGCCCTACGCTGCCTATGAAATGATACCATTTGTCTTAGGCTAATTAAGAAAATATGATGACCTTTCTAATATAGCTCCTCAGGAATGCTTTGAAATATAGCTGAACTCCATACTAACATGTATAGAAATGCACTTTCATCTTTAAAGTACAAATAAGTACCAAATAAGATACCTGAATGTCTTAAAAGTTGCATTATTAATGATTAAAAAATTCTTAGGCCCAGAAATAATCTCTATACAGGTTCCATCACAATTCTTATGGAACAGAATCCTCACCAGAAATATTCAACTGCAAAGGATCGTTTCTATTACAACCATTTTACAGTAACGTAACTAAGCTTCAGGAGGTATAACTGACTAGCCTTGGCATGAAGCTACTTCATAGAACCAGTTATTCCCTGTTTGTACTGTTTGACTTTTTGTTAATCATTTCTAAACAACCCCCGGGTACCTATCTAGTCCACACTACCATCTAAATACTGTGAAGGATGTAAACCCAAAGAAATCATGAAACCTGCTCTCACAGACCTTATGACTAGATGCTTTATGTTGAGCAGCAAGCGTTAACCTCTGTTCATCAGATACTTAGGAGGAGATGGGTCCGTGTCGGAATCACAGACATTATCCTCTTGGTAAAGTGTTTCTTCATCTTACTGTGAAGAAGCAGTTACATAAAACAGACTTATAATTGTCCCAAAGTACACAGTTCATCAGAAGCAGAAAGGAGATTGAGCCCAAATCTGACTAGCTCTGAGATCCTGCCTCCTAACTCTGTCAAAGGCTTGGCTGCAATTGGAATTTGACTCTTGTCCACAGAGGCAGTGGTGGGTGCTCCAGCTAAATGTAAAGGGAGTTTCTGCAAGCGTTATTAATTCTGGGGTAAGTTCTCACTAAAAATACCCATAATTTCATCCTTAGAGTTGGCTTAAAATGAGAAGGTAATTGAGTCAGACGCTCCATTTATGAGTGGGCGTGGCTGAGGGTGACGATGCACACTGCAATCCCAGCACTCAGGAGGCTGAGGCAGGAGGACCCCACGAGTCCAGGTCAGCGCTATATCATGACATAGCCTCACGAGAAACATAATTAGTTGGTATGAAGCTTTTTTCCATTCCATCACTCTAAGGGACAGAAATAACAAGCAGAACAAGACCTACAACAACAGCCTCTTTTCCCCATATTTTCCCTTGCATTTGGTCACAGTTAAAAATTGATAAGCACAATACCTAAGTTGCTCCCTTGGGAAAATATGACACAGTGTGACGCTTTACGGCAGTGGCAGCGCCCTTCAACCTTGGACGGACGTTTGGGCAAAGGTGTGTGTGAGTTTGTGGGCCTGACTCAGCGCCTGTAGGCGGAGGCCACCGCTGGGGGCTGGCTGAGGAAGTGCGCTGAGGCGGGAAGGCACGCAGCGGTTGGCAGCCCGCAGCAGCAGCAGCAGCAGCAGCAGCAGCAGCAGCAGCAGCAGCAGCAGCAGCAGCAGCAGCAGCAGCTTCGGTAAGAGCCCCGCACAGCATGCGGTCGCTGGCCTCTCCAGGCTGGGCCCCCACGCTGCATCTCAGGGCCGTAAGCCTGAAAACCGCCAAGATAACCATGACTCACTGTGAATCTGAAGAAAAAGAGAGGGGATCAGCAAAGCATCAGGAGGACTTCGCCAGTACTCCCTTTACCTGAGACACTGCCTTCATTTTGAAGGTGTCTCCTGTTCTGTGACTTGCTTCAGGGTGTGGGTCTGATTCACATGTTGTGGCCCTTTCAGAGCTGTCATGATACAATATTCATTTTTTTTTTACAAATAACTACCCCTGCTATATTCACTTACTGAATATCAGTCTTTTTTCTTAAACTGTAGGTGAATTCCACGGCCAGCAACATGACTACCTCGTGAGCCCCAACCCCAGGGCCCCGTGCAGTGCCAGGTACAGCCAGCTCTCACCAAGTCTCTTCACACCACTCCTGAGAAGTGCTAATAGGCATCGAAGATATTGGGAGGCAGAACCTACATTGACTCTTTCATTAGGTGGTTGAGCAAAATCCTTCTGTCTAGATTTAGATTGTGTGTGTGTGTGTGTGTGTGTGTGTGTAGTTTAAGTAATTAGGATGCTACAATAAAAAACAGACAAAAATCTCCACCTTCACGAACCTTCTACATTAGCATATTACACTTGGAAAAGATGTTGAAAAACGCCAGTATTAGAGTTACAAAAATCCTTTTGATTGCAGATTACATAGCTTTGCCAAGAATCTCACAAATTTCATGCAAGAATCAGAAAGACATGATTTTCAAAAGCCCAGAAAAGTTTTCACCTGAGAATATAACTTAAAAGTGTAGCGCTATGTTACAATAGCTATGAGAGCTAGCTGTCGACTACTCCGTGCTCAGCCTCTCCTGTGTGAAATTCTCCAGTAACATTAGCACAAACACATGTGAGCTGTTGCTTCGTGCCCCATCAGAATTCTGAGTCACAGGCAGGAGGTACTAATAGGAATAGAAAATTCCAGAAAGTAGAATGTTTATGCAGAAAAAGGAAGAAAACGAATGCAGACTAAAATGTTCACAGGTATTAAGTAATGACTATCTCATGGAACCATTATAGTAAACAAGCAACTAGCTAAATGCTTGTTCTTCATTTTTAGCAAGTGAGGAAATAGGGAAAGAGGTAGAGATGAACTTTTATGTACCAGTAAAGAAGTTATGACTTTTGCAATGGCCAGAACTTTGAAGTCAGTAATTAACTTGCAACAAATATACAGACTGACTTCAGAGAATGAACTGAGCATCCCCCTCAGATACTAAGAACATTTACTGACTATAACCCTGCGCCCAAGAAGAAGTGTGAGGTCATCAGGCCAGAGAGAGTTATCTGCCTTCTATCCTTCTATCTAGCCAGGGAAGACTTTGTAGACAAGAGTAAAATTGCAGACACTCAGTGCTATTTAAAGAAATTCTGACTTTTCAAGCTCTTCACTGCCTTTTTTCGTGGTTATTTTTCCTCTATCCTTAAGGTCACAAACCTCTCCAGCTAAAAATATGGCCCTCTCTTAGAAACCGTATAAGAATTTAACAACCACACCAGAGGAGTCGAAAAGTGGTGACCAGGCTGAGCAGTGCCCTCCCTCCATCCAGCTGGCGGCTTCTGCCAGCCTGAGGGGTGGGGCTGAGCAAAGGAAGAAGCAACTGGAGCAGAGCAAAGGGGATTTCCAGGGGGTGGCCTCTCTATATCTCATTCTCTCTTTTAAAAAAAGAGAGAATAAAGATTAGAATTAAAACAGAAAAAAATACAAGTGATACAGAATTTCACTTAACAAAGTAATATGAATTTCACAGTATTTGTTGTAACACATAGTGTTGTCTTCCAACCAGTTATTCATATTACCAGATATATATATGTAAAATTAGAAGAAGAAATGTATAAGAAATTAAGAAGATAAAAAGTACAAACAATTGGAAAAAGGAGACAAAATAAACTAAAGCATTAACTGCCTCTTTCCATAGACCAGCAGAAACACACAATATAGTTGTCCAAAAAATCCTGCCTACATACACAGATAAATCCTTTTCCCCCACTCCCTGTCCTGTCCTCCTCCTCCACTCAATAGTTCTTTCCTTCTTAATAAGTTCACTCCCTTTTCCCAGTATCTATTGTTCCATTCAGATTCCATTTTTCTCCTTCAGATTCTCACACTAAAGGGACAGCATGATGTTTGCACATGCAGGTCTGATTTATTTCACTTAAGAGTATGTTCTTTAGTTGCATCCATTTACTGACAAGACTCAAATATATCCTGTTTTATAGCTGAATAATACTCCATTGTGTAAAGATACCACATCTTCTTTATTCATTTTTCAGTTGATGGGCATCTGGGTTGTTTCCAGGATTTAGCTATGAGAAATCATGCTGCTGTAAACATGGGTGCACATACAGTGCAATAAAGCTGGAAATTATTGACAAAAGAAAGTACAAAACACCATAAACACATGGAAATTAAATGGCATCCTCCTAAACAGCCAGTGCGTCACAGATGAAATCAGAGAAATTAAAAAACATTTACAATGAAATGAAAATGCAGATACAACTTACTGAAACCTGTGGGATGCAATGAAAGCTGTCTTTAGAGGAAAATTTATAGCAGTAAATTCACACATTAGGGAAACAGAATAAGCCCAAATAAATGATATTATGCTGCATTTCAAGTTCCTAGAAAAAGGAGAGCTAGTCAAGCCTAAAGCCCAAAGAAGAATGCAAATTATAAAGAATAGAACAGAAATTGATGCATTGGAGATGAAGAAGACTATACAAAGAATACACGAATCAAAGAGTTGGTTATTTGAAAGAATAAATAAAATTGATAAACCTTCAGCCAACCTAATCCAAAAAAGGAAAGAAAAAACACAGATTCATGCAATGAAGAATGAAAAGGGTGAAATCTCTACAGAACCTAGAGAAATTCACAAGATCATCAATATCTACTTCTAAAATCTCTACTCTTGCAGAATGGAAAATACAGAAGCAGGCAATTTCCTAGATATATATGAAATGCCAAAGCTGAGTCAAGAAGATATACAAGCTCTAAGGTGGCCTGTCTAGCTGGAGCTGGCCCAAGGCAAAACTGGGGGCTCTGAGGGCTTCAGCACAGTCCTCTTAACGTCGCTCAGACTCGCGGTCGCCTTTCAGCCCTGTGCTTCCTACCCCTTCCCAGCTGTCCTGTCTCCTGTTGTCCCCCATCTGCAACGACAACTGCTCACAGTAATGGGCCATTTGTATGTATACAGTGGAACCTCATCGCACACAAATGTAACACACCATGACTTTGGGACCTTGCCTTGTCACTATTTTTAATCCTAAAGCACACATTTATTGGTATGTATTATAATTATAGGGACATCATAAAGCCAGACAGGAATATAGGCAAGCTTTAGAATTTACACCTACCTTCCATTCTTCTCCAAAGATTTAATACTTCCTTCAAAGGTAGAGTGCTTTGAAGAGCTATATATAGCCCTTAATCATTCTTTTCATTCAATCTTTGGATTAAAAGTAGTAATCAGGGGCAGAGGAGATGGCTCAGTAGAATAAGTGCTTGCCTGGTAGTGCAAGGGCCTGAGTTCAAGCCCTGGTTCTGCAAAAAAAAAAAAAAAAAAAAATCAAATTTTGATATTGTTAATTACTAAACAGCAACATGTCTTGAATCCATGCACAGCATAATTCTTAGGGAATTTAGGGACCCATTCATCCCTCCAAAATTTTCATCTGGTTTTTACTTTCAGACATATCCAGTTGCAAAAGTCCTTTTCATTGTATGTACATTTTTGTGGGAAGGTTTATAGCTTTTGAACTACTCCCCGAGGAGCTCATAACTTCTAGCATAAGAGCCACTGTTCTTCCCGCATTAAATCTCGTCTGTCTAATAACTTGTCCCCTCATGAATGCCATGTTCCCCTGATAAATTACTACAGTTTTACTGACTAATTAACCTGAGTTAAATATTTTGTGGCTATTGCACCTAAACAGTGCCAATATTTTATAGAGGACTTTCATGCCTAAACCCAAGAGATCCAGTAACTTTGGGAAATTCCCAGTGCTTTGACAGAATCAGGAAGGGAAATGCACGGGCCACGAAGTGAAAAAAAGGCTTTAGATTATCTTAGCACATGCCTCATAGATAAATGTGTTCTCTGTTCTCTCTTGGCTCTGCCTGTCAACCTTCCTTGCAGCTCTTCCACTTCTACTTGTGAGTAGCAACGAGAGTGGAGGTGCACCTGGCTATGAGGCATCTTCATGGGAAAAGGAGACAGGGAAACAGCAAGAGATGGATCTAAGAGCCTGAGAACCGTGAAGCAGAGAGAAGTCTTTAGAAAAGACCTCCTGGAAGGCTGGCCAGATAGCTCAGCAAATTGAAGTGCCTGCTCAGGCAGATGCAGAAGCCAGGTTCGATCCCCAGTGTGCCAGCTCCACCCCCAGGGCATACTGAGATGGTGGTTGCAACTGGGTGTGCTCACGCATGCCTGAAATCCCAGAGCTTGGGAGGCTGAAAACAGGAGGATCACTAGAGTCTGATCTGTGTAGTGAGACCCTGTACTAACTACATAAAAAAAGTAAATAAATAAATGACCTCCTAAAGACTGCCACTATTTCCATTTATTGAGAGGAAATAGAATGGATGGTAGAGAAGCCAAGCCGCTGAGATCTACCTCATACACAGAGGCAAGTACACTGAAGTGGCAGATCCTAAAGCGATCCCAAAGGCTAGCATAGTCTGCCTCTCGGTGCTGCCCTTAAGAGGGCAAGAGCAGGGCACCTGGTGCACCTGACAGCCCAGCACTCCAGGAGGTGGGGGCGGGCGGACTGCAACTCAGTGCAGCCTGCTCAGCTCAGCAACTTAGAAAAATTCTTTCTCAAAATACAAAGGGCTGGTGATGGAGCTCAGGGGAGGCCTCCATCCGAACCCTAAGGAAAGAGATGGGAGCGGCTAGGACTCAGAATCGCCGTTCTAGCAGGAAGAAACGCCTCTGGAGCCACCCATTCCAGCTAGCACAGTGGAAACCGTGAATGTCTGAAGAAAACCTCCGTGTCTTTGGGAAACACCTTCCAGTTACGCCTTCTTGGGCAACAGTTCTCTTCCTTCTATAGAGCCAAAGTCTAAACTTTTACTGCAGCACAGATCAGAACTTGATGCTGCACAGAGATACAAAAACCTAAATTTGGTGTCTGCAGAGCTTCAGATGTAGCTAAAGGGATTACATGAAAAAGATGGCTTCAACAATAGGCATATCTGAACTCAAAATATTGCATTTAAACTTCGAACAATTGTAAAAAGAAATATAGAAAATTTTGTGCAATTGGATACAAAACCAGTGGAGAAAGCAGTCTATCCGCATAGTCTGGAGCCCAACTAACACAAGGTACCGCAGAGTATATGGGGCAGGCTCCAGATAAAGAGCCAAAACAGAAAACCCCAGTGACATCTGGCAGAAATTTAACAGTTCCTTAGCATAAAAGTATAAAATCACTCCTAAAGCAAGAAGATCTCTAGTCTGTTATTGATTGTGCTGATGATAATGCTGTATAATAAAGTTCATAGAATTTTAATTTCATAATGAGACTTGCTAACTGTTCACATTCGCTAATTCTTTTGTTTTCTTAATGGACCCCGATCGAATCTTATGACACTGTGGGGATGGTACACCGCCGGCAGCCCGTGGTTGCCGTAAGGCCAGCTGGGGGCAGAGTGAGCGGGCTGAACACACTAAGTGGGCGAGAGCCTTACAGTGATTACAGCTTTTTATGGTATTAGCAGTGTGTGCCTGACAGTGTGCCACTCTCAAAGCCTATAGAATATTCCACACACGGGGGACTATACTGGATGCAGATATTTAAAATCATTGAGGAGGCCAAGAGATTGCAAATCCCATGTCAATGGACCAAAGAAATCTAAATATGTATAAAAGTATAAAACCACATCCATGAATGGGTATTAGCTTGCTGGTACAAATGACCCTGGAAATGGGTAGAGGCTCTCAGTCCAAAGACACGCATCTAGTTAATCAAGATTTTCCACAGGCAAAGGGTAACAACTCTGAAGTTACTACAGGATACTGGAATTGGACAATTAAGTAACACGGGGATGGTGAGCACCAAGTTGCTCACGGTCTGTTATGGACGAGCAGTGAGAGGACAGCAGAGTGGTTCACACTGAATAGCTCAAGCATCGGTATAAACTCGCGTTGAGCTCACCATAGGTGTACGCAGAGATATGTCTGTCGTAAATGGACTCGTGTCCATATAGCTTCTCACCGGGTCAGAGGAAGGAGCGTCTAGAAGCAGTTACAGGCCAGCGGCCCGCAGCTCGCCCAGGGCCCACATCCTGATTTCTAACACTGCTCTCCAATAAAGGGACCGGGGCACGTAGGAGAAAAGGACAGTTCTAGAACACGGGTAGCAAACGCAAAAGATAAGCATGGATTGTATAGTTCCAGAAAGTAAGAAAGCACAACCCCATACCCACAGGACTATGGCAAGAGGTCACAGGGCTACTGACAGGGCTTCCTGCGGCCAGAATGGGAACGATTCAAGTAAAAATGCAGTAGCATTCTAGCTCAAAGTAGAAAGTAAATATCCATGTGCACATTAATACAAATAATTGAATCAATATGTTAGAAAGAATAAACAAAACTATTGAGACGGACTCCAAATAATTAGTATAGGTAAAGCACTTGGAGGGGCATATCACACCACTACCTATGCACAGCTACACGCAGTGCCATTTCACTGTCATTTCAAAAATATTTTAATATATATGCTAATTTGTTTCACTTGTATGACTGACTAGCTTTTCTTAGCTCTTTCTGAAGATTTTCTGCTGTTTGTTTCCTCTTTGTAAGATTGCTTTTTGCCTTTGACTTGTACTCTGAGTAATGTTTTGGCTCTTCTTATAAGATTATGATACACAGTATGTAAGCTGTTGTTATTCCCTAGTTATTATATTATGAAATATAATTTTCATAGAAGTAATAAGAATGTTTTAAAATATTTTTATTAATATTGCACGTATTATCTTAAACCAAAAAAGACTACAGGATTTAAAAGGAAAAGTCTTAAAAATGCTACCTCAGCCCAGTGATTACAGTTAACATAGGCAAGAGGTGCATACATCAGGTGAAATAAATCAGACACAAAGCTTAGGCTTCTTTTTTTATTTTTTGGAACCGGGGACTGAACTCAGGTCCTTGCACTTGCCAGGGAAGTGCTTATTCCACTGAGCCACTCCCCAGCCCAAAGATTAGGTTTCTTACAGAACTGAACCAGAGCTTGAAACAAATGGACTTCGTGGACATATACAGAGTGTTCCACCCAAACACAGCTGAATAC
>NW_004524588.1:27355289-27361966 GCF_000260255.1 Octodon degus | reverse complement strand
ATTTCTGACATTGCCAGTTAAACAGAAGACCCAATGCTATTATGGACTACTGGACTCTTTTAGAATATTTTGCTGAGTTCACACACCTATAATATTCAAATGAGAGAACTAAACAAAAAAGGGATACAGATGAATCTGTGTATTCAAAATGGTTAGGATAGATATATAGTTACATTCTCATAATGAATAGAGGGATTTGTTCTAACAGCGTTTGTAAATAGGATATCATGTCTGTATTGTGTACAGCAAATAGCCACTAGGAAGCGAGTATGCAATGTGTTAATTATTGAAACTGTCCTACCAATTTGATTTGAAACTGTCTCATTGCTATTTATCTCTCAATAAAATTATGGGAAAAAAGAATAACTGAAAAAAAAAAGCTTAGGTTTCTTATATGAGCAACCCAAAACATAAATAAAAAGCAAAATAAAAGAAAAACAAAATAGGGAGACAGATCTTGTTCAAGTGGGAAGGGGACTGAGAGAGGGAGGGAGAGAGAAGGGTGGAGAGAAAGAGGATGGAAAGGGAATTAAAATGCGTTGTTTTTCATACCAGCTTCCCATGATAAATTTAATTATCATGCATTGAAAACACATACTAGGGGCCGGGGAGATGGCTCAGTGGAATAAGCGCTTCCCTGGCAAGCGCAAGGGCCTGAGTTCAATCACTAGTTCCACAAAAAAAAAAAAAAAAAAAAAACATACTAAGAAAAAATCATTTTCTGTCTGGATTGATTTCTCCCAAAATACATTAGCCAGTACAACCATAAGAAAGAAAAAAAAAAATAGGCAAACCCCAATTGAGAGACATTTTGCAAAATATCTACCTCACTTCGTTTTTGTTGCTTTACAGAATACTTGAGATTGGGTGAAAATAAGCAGCAGAAATAGATTGTCGTTTAAGAGGCTGTCCAGAATAGCAAGAGTAGGAAAGGGGGGTCAAACATTGGTACACTTTGATATTTTCTGGGAAACATTTCAAGTAGAGTACAAAGGAAAACAAGTATGGTTCACGCCTTCCGGGAGCTGAGGTCTAACTTGAAGCAGCGACACTGAGAATAAACACAAAAGCTGCTGCTGAGAGCTCCGTAGCGGCTCGTGGCTGCAGAGGCTGGAGCAGCGCTCTGGGGCTGATCACAGAGGAGAGCCATTGCGTCCTTTCTGGCTGTGCAGGCACAGGCTGTTCCTCACCCCAAATGGCAACTGCCTTGTGCTGGTGACCCCAGGGGCTCGCCTAGAGCCGCGACACGAATGCGTCCATTATAGTCAGATGAGCCAGGATTCAGGTTCATATTCCGTCACCTACGAATCACATCAGTTCTCTGAGCTACATTTGTTTCACCAATAAAAATCAAGTAATAGTACCTGCCTTACAGCATTGGTATGAAGATTAAATGCAATTGCGTCAACCACCAAGCACAGTTCACGTCCTCTCTGAGCGGTTTAGCTGGGCCCTTACCCTAGGCCAAGACCTGCTGCAACCAGCTAAGCATCCTTTCCTTGGGAGACCACAGCTCTTGGCAGCTGGCCTCCTTCACCAGAAAAGCCCAGTGCACAAGGATGCTATAACTCAGTGGAGTTTCCCAAGACAGAAAAATAAATTACGTTCCTCATTCCTGCGCTTGCACAGAGAAAGAGGGTGAAAAGAATTACATTCAGTTTACTTCTGGAAGCAGAGAATACACAGTGTAGGAAGAGAAGATACTAGAGTATATTTGAACTTATAATCTGAATGATATGTCATTAATTTGTACACCATTAATTTAGAAGTTTTATAATTCTGACAGAATGTATGCAGTTTACTGAATAAAAAGAAAAGCTATATTTGGCAGTATATTTTTACATTAATTGACCAACTAGAAACACATCTATGCCGAATTATAGTAAATGTGCAACAGCATGATGTTTTTAATGTTTTAATGTAGCGGCCAAATGAGTTGTGACAATTCCAGTCATGTGATCCTGCATTGTTTTAGTATGCCAAAGCCGGTCATAGCTGGACTCAAACAGATAAACAAGTAGTGCGTAGAAAATATTCCTCAAAAATGTCATTATGACAGGGATGAAAGCCACAAACAATCTTAGAACATCGAATAAGAAGACATTCTTCACGGAACAGTCACCAGCAAGCCATGAAAACATACTTTGGGTCCAAATTTAGGGCAGGCCAAATAGCTCAGCAGATTAAAGCGCCGGGCTGGGGTTCCATGCCCAGACCCGCAGTGCCGGCCCTGCCCCCAGGGAGTGCTGAGAAGGCGATGGAGACTGGTCGTGGTGGCTCACGCCTGTAATCCCAGCACTCGGGAGGCTGTAAACAGAAGAACCACTACAAGTCCAATCTAGTAGTGAGACCCTGAACACCCTGTAGACCTTTCCCTAAAATACAGGAAAAAAAAATTTAAACACTGTCTAGCAGTTAAGAAGTGAACATTTCCTGGTAAATCTTAATTTTAAATTCAAATGATGAAGCTTAGCGCTTAATGAAAATATGGGCATTTTAACACCTTCAATAGCCCTTTAGCAAAAACAAGGCTAAACGTTATCCTTGCTTTCACTCTTTTCATTCTAAAATCTGAGTTAATAACTAGTTAGCTAGAATTCACGCACCTACAATATTTAAATGGCAATGGAATACCCATCTCTGACAAATTTAAACAAAAAAAGGGATATAAATGAAGGACCATTTTGTATCTATATATACAAAATAGGAAAGATACACAGCTACTTTCTCTTAATTCAATGAGAAGAAAGATTTGTACTAATAGTGTTTGGACAGGATATCATGTCCGCATCTTGTACTATGAATAACTACTGCAAAGACAACACTATGCAATGTAGTAATTATTGTAACTGTCCTACTAACCTGTTTTGAAACTGTCTCATTGCTATTTGTTTCTCAATAAAATTAATTTAAAAAGTAACTAGTTAGTGAAAGTGAATTTGGATGTTTATCCTTCATGTAAGCCTAGAAATCAGTTTGCTAAAGGTAGGATATCCACAGAAGAAGATGGCATCTGTATCAAAACTTTTAAAAACTACCAAGAAGATTCTGATAGAAAAACGCATTTTTATCTCATTTATTAGTGTCTGAATACACATTTGATGTTCTCAAAATGTATACCATCCAAGTACACCTTTATTAGTTCTCTACAAATTTTAGCTTGAATACTATCTGATATTCCTTGCAGCACTTCCAAAGTTATGAAAAGTGTTCAAATACACAAAATTTTGCAAACCTATATTCTATAGAGAAAGTGACATCAAACTTTCAGTCTCCTTTGGTTTATTTTTATTATTGGTTCTCCGCATTTATAGACTTCATATTCTTTCAGTGCTTTTTATAGCACTGTTTTTAGGTGATGAACAATTATAGAGACCCTGAAGTTTCAAAGTCATTCAGGGAGAGAACATCTCAGGCCGAACTGCAGCTGTCTTGCTAGCACCTCTGCTGAAGCTGGGCTGTGAAAGCCCCTCGCCGAGGACAGAGCCTCCTCGCAGGGGCAGGCTGCTGGGCGCTCTCAGCCGCGTGGGGCTGCGCCCTGACACTGCTCTGCCTCCGCCTTGCCTTCTTCCGGCCACAGGAAGTCCAGCCGCCTCTTCTGCCCTGTGCTCCTGCCATGGCGCGCCGAACACAGCAGGGCTAACAAGGGTGGGCTGCAGCCTCCAAAACCGAGGGCCCAGATAAACTTCATCCTTAAGCTGATAGTCTCAAGCACTTGTCACAGCAACCAAACTGTCACTCACAGGATGCAGAGTTGTCCTGAGAGTAGCTTATCAAAAGAATATATTTCAATTTAAGTGTTTATAAAATATAATTCATGAAACTGGGAATGTTAAACTTTAAAACATCAGAAAAAAATTAAATTGTCCAACAGTATGAAAAATAACAGAAGTTTTAGTGCTGTGCAGCACAATAATGTGACTGTTATTTACAGGAAGTTTTTGTGCACAATATAACAAACTAGAAGAGAGGAGCTCAGATTCCCAACCCAGACGCGTAATTACTTAGGAAAGCAGAACGAAGACAGCCTGATTTGCTCGTTACACGCTGAACATCCATACCATGGTGTGTTGTACGCCACAAATCCATACAGTTGAGCTAACTACAATAATTAAAAATAAAAACTTTAATTAAACAATGCTAAGTACAAATCTTATTAAAGAAACCAATTAAGTCCTTAATATTTAATTAACCTACAAAAATGTAGGCTATACTTAGTGATAGTGTGTTCAAGGGCAACATTAGAATTCTAAAGAAGTGAAAAGATTTGGGAACATAATGAGAGAATTATGTTTAGAGACAAAAGCACGGCTCCTTCCTGCCCGACTGACTTCTCCATTTAACTCTTTTGTTGGGAACTGCAGGCACTAACTCAGGCCTGCTTAAGCAGCACAGAAATCTGTAACAAAGATGCCGTGCTGCCTGAGAACCCAGATTATGTACCTGGAGATTATGGCTCTGTTTTCAAGCTCTTTTCACTGAATATTTCTAAGTGAAAAGGAAATGACTGGAATGAAGAAGAGGCAACTAAAAAGAGAATTCTGAAGGCAGAAAACCTGAATCCCCAAAGATTCTGGGGAATCTTTTCTGCACAAAGCTGCTTCCTGAAGGACACCACACACAACTGAGGGGGAAGGTGCAGTCAAAGACAAGCACTGAAAAGTTACTGCAGCTTTGCAGGTAGGGCAAAGGAGCTGGCAGATACGGGGCACTGTGCTAGGGTGACAGCCTTTCTACCTGCAGCCAGTGATGCTGAGGACAAGAGTTACATATGTTCTAGCAGGTGACACAGAAGGGAGAGGAGGATTCTCCACACACCAGTGGTGAACACAATATGAAGCTGCTGCACCAAAGCTGCCCCCATCCGAGGCTTTGTCACAATGCAGTGGCCTCCATACTGGGAAAGGCAGGGTGTGGGAGGCAGGAAGATGTGGGGCAAGAACCCTGGGTAGGAGCATCTGCTTCTTTGGCACTGGGAGACTTGGCAGCAGACCTTCCTCTCAGCAGCAGAGCTGGAAAGATGGAAACTGGTGGAGTTTGGGGCTGTTTCAGTAAAATACTGAGAATAACTCAGAAGTAATCAGTAAAGATTTAACAAAGTCTGAAGTGAACGAGCCAGAGCCAAAGGAGCATATTTGTTCTGCTACTCTATTATTTTTGCCTCTTCCCTATTATGACTTGAGAATCATGTTTATACATTACTAGAAATAAGTGAAAAGACCTCCCTATGTTGATGAAGTTGTCTGCATACTGCCTTTTTAGTGTATCATTTCCTATATCACTTCCCAGCCTTTTGGCTAAGACCAAGTGGGGCACACCACTTTCCCTGGCTCCTAATGGGAGGGGTGCGGTTTTGTAAGTTTGTTTGCCAGTAGTTATTCAGAGGACAAGATGCAGACATGATCTCCATTCCAGGCTTGTCCTCAACAACACTGAAGGCATGATTTTGTAAAATGAGATATAAAGTGCACACAATAAAAACGCACAAATCTTAAGTGTACAGCTCACAATCTTGTTCATTCTACACACCCATGTGGCCACCATCCAAATGAAGCTATAGAGCACTTCTGCCTTGTCAAAAATTTTCTCAGGGACTTCACCATTCAATTCCCGCCCATCTATAGATTGCCACTACATAATTTCTATTACTATAGTTTCGTTCTTAGGCTTAGAATAAATGTAGTCAAATAAAATATATTCTTTACAATACTTTGACCTAACATTTTTTGAGATTCATTTGTGTTGTGGCAAGTTTTCATATTTCCTTCTTTTTGTTTATCTTATTTTTTATTCATTTTAATGAAAGAAAGATAAAATAGCAATGAAATAGTTTCAAAGTAGGATAGTTACAATAATTAATACAGTATATATTGTTGTCTTCATAGTAGTTATTCAGAGGACAAGATGCAGACATGATATCTTAGTCTAAACAATATTAGTACAAACCTTTCTTCTCAATGAACTAAGAGAAAATAGCTGTTATATCCATCCTATCTTGTGTATACATATATTTTTCTCTTTTTTTTCTACAACAAAATGATCCTTTATGCTTTTGCAAAGTTAGTGACTCATGACACTGGGTTGCCTAACAACTAATAGCTGACCTTAACCAGACAGGACATTTATTTCAGGAGTGGGGTAGCGGGTTTGCTTTAGGCACTGAGGCCTAGTCCCACCTATACACATTTGATCAATTTCCTAGCTTCGTGGTTCCCAATTTATCCCCCTTTTTCATTTTGTTTTGTCAAGAGATGGGTGTTTCATTGCTGTTAGAGAACCTGTATTTGGAGAAGTCTTTAAAAGACCTTTTCGTACTTGAAGCCAGTCCAAAGATTGTAGGTACTTAAATTCAGCAAAACAACCCAATATAGTGCAACAGTCCATAAAAGTAGTAAGCTATCAGTACAACTGCAATAGTCAGAAGTTGTTGACTTAGGTCTTTATAACTCAGCATATTAATATGGCATTTTTTATACATCATGGTTACACTTTTCTGCTGGATGATTAAGACCAAGTTAAAGCAAGACATATATAACTAAAAATGCAATTTCTGCTCTCTGACAAGGTCAGTCAAATCCTTTCAGGATTTACTGTGGAACTGTGTACAGCACCTTGTAGATCTTCTGTCAGTGTCAGCCATTCGGATGAGTCATGGCCATTGCTTGACCAATTTGCTC
>NW_004524588.1:27353846-27354292 GCF_000260255.1 Octodon degus | reverse complement strand
AAAGAATTAACAAAACAAAAAGCTTGTTCATTGAAAGATTAAATAAAATCGATAAGCACCTAACTAACCTCATCAAATAGAGGAAAGAAAAAATTCAAATACAAGCAATAACAAATGAAAAGGGTGTAATTACCACAGACTCAGTGGACATTCAGAAGATTATCAATAGCTACTTTGAGAATCTTTACTATCACAGAATAGAAGACAGAACAAATGGACAGATTCCTAGAAAGGTACAAGTTACCACAAGTGAATTGACAAGATGTAACCACTCTCACAGCCCAATAACAGCCAATGAAATAAGAGATGTAATAAAAAAAAAAAAAAACAACAAAGAAAAGTCCAGGTCTGGATGGATTCACAGCTGAATTCTACAAGAAAATTACAGAGGATGTAGTGCCTATAATCCTCAAACTCTTCAATGAAATTGAAAAGGAAGCAATCCT
>NW_004524588.1:27340778-27353746 GCF_000260255.1 Octodon degus | reverse complement strand
TCTAATTTTTCATCTGCAAACTTTAGTTGTTAAACATCCAGAAGAGAAGCTTAATGATCTTATTACCCTGTAACAGAAGCAGTTAAGCTTAACATCACTATCTGTCTGAATATCAAACACCTTAGACATAAAATGGAACTGCTATTTTCCAACAACCACAGATATTCTAAAATTTAAATCCCTATAGAATGTAAAAAGAACAATTAAACATTTCTTCACAGAAATTTAGGAATCAATCCATATACAATATTGTAGCAGGACAATCCCATGATATTTTTTTTCTTTGTCTCTTGTTTTCTTTTATTACCTTTTTTTTTTTTTTTACAAACATTTGCATGTTTTTTTTCTTTCTTTCTTTTTGTATTTTAGGGAAGGGTCTACAGGGGGTTCAGTGTCTCACTACTAGATCATACTCATAGTGATCTGCCTGTTTACAGCCTCCCAAGTGCTAGGATTACAAGTGTGCACTGCCACGCCCAGTCTCAATCGCCAGCTCAGCATGCCCAGGCCAGGGCCAGCACAGCAGGCCTAGGGAATTGAACCCCAAGCCCCTGCACCTGCTTTTAGGCACTTTAATCTGCTGAGCTCTTTGGAAGGCCCTACAAACATTTATTTTGATGAGAGTATAGCAATAATTGATATAACATTAGAAGCAGCACGTATTTAGAAGACCAAAATGACAGATATTTCATGCATGGTTTTAGCATTACATATTGTTGTCCTCAGTGTAGTTGCTTCATTCACAGATATAATCATATTGAGTTATTCAGGGTGAAAATTCTAGTCATTAGCTTCTATTTTCAAAAACCTAATGGAGGCTGGGGAGATGGCTCAGTGGAATAAGCACTTCCCTGGCAAGTGCAGAGGCCTAAGTTCAATCCCCAGTTCAGGAAAAAAAAAAAAAAAAAACTAATGGAAATTCTTAGGATCACTACCTTAACCATCTTGTTCATATAAATGTATGGCTTTGCTCCTGCCACATTTCCTTACTGTTCTCCTTTCTCTCTCATTATTGTTTATTCCTTAAGTTCTCACTTTCCCTTTAACTGTGCTGTTTCCATTTTTATTTCTTCTTTTGTGTTCTTACACTAGGGAGACAATATGATATTTACACATGTAGATCTGGTTTATTTCACTTATGAGTATACATTCAAGTTGCATCCACTTATATATGAAGGCTTCAAGTTTATTTTTCTTTATATCTGAGTAATACTCCATTGTATAAAAGCCTTACATCTTTTTCATCCATTCTTCAGGTGCTGGGCATCATGGTCATTTCCAAGATTTGGCTATTACAAATTGTGCCACTATAAACATAGGTACACATATATCACTAGGGTATGATGTTTTCAGTTCTTTGGGGAAAATTCCCAGCAAAAGGATAGTTGGATAGAATAGGATTTCCAGTCTGTTTTTTGAGGAGTCTTCACACTGATTTCCATAATGGTTGCACCAGTCCACATTCCCACCAGTAGTGGAGAAGGGTTCCTTTTTCCCCGCAGCTCCTCCAATTGTTGTTGGTTGATTTCTTTATGACAGCCATTCTTTCTGGGGTGAGATGGTATCTAAATATTGTTTTAGTTTGCATTTCATGAATGGCTACAGATGTGGAGCATTTTTTCATGTATTAGCTTGCATCTTGCATTTCTTCCTCTGAGAAGTGTGTGTTCATCTCGGGTGACTATTTTTTGATTAGGACTTTAAATTTTGGGGCCCTAGGGCCAGGGAAATAGTTCATCAGATTAAACTGTCTGCTTAGGCAGACGCAGGGGCTGGGGGTTCAATCCCTGGGACCGCTGGGCCATCCCTGGGGCACACTGAGACTTCAATTCAGTCTGGGCATGGTAGTGCTCACCTGTAATGCCAGTGCTTGGGAGGCTGTAAACAGGATCATTACGACTACGATCTATGTAGTGAGACCCTGCTGACTCTGTAGACCTTGTACTAAATATCTAAAATATAAAAATTAAAAACATAATTTTGGGGCCCTAGTGCTTTTTAGTTATTTTTTTAAATTCTAAATAGGAGACCATTGTCTGAGTGCCTACTAGTTAAGAATTTTTTTCCAAATTTGTGGATTGTCTTTTCACTGTTGGTAATTTCCTTTGACACGCAGAAACTTCTTAATAAGAGCAGGTCCCAGTTGTTAATTCTTTCAAGTATTTTCTGTGCAGCTTGATTTTTGTTCATGAGCTGTTTGCCTACCCCTGCGTCTTCAAGATTTCTACCTATTCTCTTTTCCAGGAGATTTAGTGTTTCTGTTTTAGTGTTTAGATTTTTAATCCATTTTGACTTTAGTTTAGTGCATGGTGTCAGACCCGGGTCAAGTTTGAGTTTTCAGCATGTAGAGAGCCAGTTTTTCCAGCACCATTCATTAAAGAGGCTGTCTTTCTTCCAGTAAGCATGTTTGGCACCTTTGTCAAAGATAAGATGGCTGAGTGTGTTTGTAGCTGTATCTGAATCTTCTAATCTATTCCATTGGTCCTCAGGTCTACTTTTTTTTTTTGCCAATACCAAGTTCATTTTTCTATTCTCTATTTTTTCTATCAGTGTCTACTTTAGAAGCACTTAGTATTTCTTTCATTATGGTCATCATCTCTTCTTTTTACTTCGACAATTATTTCTGATCTGGTATCCTCTGTTTCCTTCTGCAGTCAAGATTTTAACACAGGGCTGGTGAGATGGCTCAGTGGTCTAAAGCACCTACTTAGAATAAGCTTAGCAAAGCACAGGGACTGCGGTTCAATCCCCCAGCACCACATGCCAGCCAGCCCCGCCCCCTGGTGGGCTGAGCTGGCCACACACACACACAAACAAATAAATAAATAATTTTAAAAAAAGATTTTAACACAGTACCTTTGTAGTTATAATTTCAAGTCAGGGATTCTAATTCCTCCTTTCTTAGCTTTGTTGCCCAGGATTGCCTTTGCTATTCGGTTTTTTTTGTTTGTTTGTTTTGTTTTGTTTTGTTTTGTACCAAATGAATTTTAGGAATGATTTCTCTAGGTCTGTCAGATATGTTGGTAGCATTTTGATAGGGATTGCATTAAATCTGTTTGACAATTTTGGGGGCATGGCCATCTTCAAAATGTTGGTTCTTCTGATCCAGGAGCAAGGAATATCTTTCCATTTTCTGAAATCCTCTATGATCTCTCTTTTCAGAGTACTATAATTTCCATTTACTAGATCTTTGACTTCTTTAGTTAGAGTAATTCCTAAATATTTCATTTTCTATGGTGCTATTGTAAAAGGTATTGTTTCCCTAATTTCCTTCTCTATGCATTTATTATCTATGTAGAGGAATGCTACTGACCTTTGAGTATTGACTTTGTATCCTGCTATGCTACTGAATTTGTGTACTAATTCTAGTAGCTTCTTGGTGGACGTTTTTCGTTCTTCCAAATAGAGTATCATCTCATCTGCAAATAATGGTAGTTTAACTTCTTCTTTACCTATTCTTATTCCTTTTATTTTTCTCTCTTCTCTAATGGCCCTATCTAATGATTCCAGAACTATATTGAATAGGAGTGGTGATAGAGGACATCCTTGTCTTTTACCAGATCTAAGAGTAAAAGATTTCAATTTTTCCCCATTTAGAATTATGTTAGCAGTTGGATTGTCACAGATGGCTCTTATCAGATTGAGGTGGAGGACATCTATTCCAATTTTATGTAGGACCTTGAACATGAATGAGTGTCGGACTTAATCAAAAGCCTTTTCTGTGTCAATTGAGATGATATGGTTTTTGGATTTGGCTCCATTGATATAGTGTATTACATTTGTAGATTTGTGTATGTTAAATCATCCTTGCATCCCTGGAATGAATCCTACCTGGATTCATGGTGTTTAACCTTCTTAATGATTTCCTGTATTCTGTTTGCTAGGATTTTATTGAGGACTTTGGCATCTATGTTCATGAGGGAGATTGGCCTGTAGTTCTGTTTTTTAGTTGCATCTTTCCCTGGTCTTGGTATCAGTATTATATCTGCCTCCAGGAATGATTTGGGGAGTATTGTTTCCTATTCAATTTCATTGAAGAGCTTGAGGAGTATTGGGATTATATCTTCTGTAAATTTCTTGTAGAATTCAGCTGTAAATCCATCAGAACTTGGGCTTTTCTTTGTTGGTAAGTTTTTTATTACATTTTCAATTTCATTGGTTGATATTCAGTTATTGAGAGTTCTTATATCTTCTTGATTTAGTTTTGGTAATTTCTAGCTTTCTAAAAATCTATCCATTTCTTCTGTGTCTTCGATTCTGTGAGTGTAGATTTTCAAAGTAGCTATTGATGGTCTTCTGAATTTCCACCAGGTTTGTTGTAATTTCACCATTTTCATTCCTTATTGTTTGAATTTGTGGGTTTTTTTTTTTTTTCAATTTTTTGATGAGGTTAGCTAGGGGCTTATTGATTTTATTTAATCTTTCAAAGAACCAGCTTTTTTATTCATTAATTCTTTGCTTTGTTTTCTTTGTCTCAGTTGTATTAATTTCTGCTCTGATCTTTATAATTTCCTCCCTTCTTTGGGCTTTGGCCTGGTTTGTTCTTCTTTTTCTAGACACTTGAGGTGCAGCATTAGGTATTTATTTGTTCCCTTTCTGTTTTCCTAATGTGTGAGTTCACAGCTATAAATTTCCCTCTAGGAACTGCTCTCATTGCATCCCACAGATTCCAATAAATTGTGCTTGAATTCTCATTGAATTGTAGATATTGTTTAATTTCTTGCTTAGTTTCATCTGTAACCCATTGTTTGCTGCGAAGGGTGTTATTTAATTTCTGTGTGTTTATGGGGTTTTTTGTGGTTTATTTTGTCATGTATTTCCAGGTTAATTGCACTGCAGTCAGATAATATGCATGGGACAATTTCTGGGGCTTTTGCATAGACTTAAGCCTGACCTATGGACTATTTTAGAAAATGACCTGTGTACAGCTGAAAAGAATGTGTATTCAGATGTGGTTGTGCGGAACATTCTGTATATTTCCACTAAGTCCATTTGTTCATAGGTCTGGTTCAGTTCTGCTACCTCCTTACTAATTTTTTGTCTACTTAACCTATCCTTTATGGATAAGGAAGTGTTAAAGTCTCCTGTTAAGATTGGGGTTTGGATATTAGATTTTTCATGTCCATTAAGATTTGTCTTATACAGTTGGGTGCTCTGTGTTTGGTGCATGCAGATTTAGGACTGTTAGATCTTCTTCTTGTGTTTTTCCTCCTAACTAGTATGTAGTGGCCTTCTTTATTTCATTTGATCATTCTTGCTTTGAAGTGCAGATTTTCTGTGAACATTGCTACCCCTGCTTTTTTCTGAGGTCGTAGGGCATGTATTACATTTTTCATCCTTTGACTTTCAGCCTGTGAATTTCTTTATGAGTTAAGTGTGTTTCTTGTATCCAGCATATTGTTGGATTTTGTTTCCTAATCCACTGTGCCAGTCTATTTCTTTTAATTGGTGAATTGAGTCCATTTACATTGATGGTTATTACTAAGATGACTTATGTTTGACATGTTGTTTCCTGCTGTTGGTTACCTATTTTTCTCCTGTGTTTAAATGTTTGCCATATTTGGTGGGTTCTTTCTGTTCTCATTCATGGAGTTGTGGTCATTTTGATCCCTCCCTAGAATATCTTTGGTTGGCTTTGTTGTCATAAAATGCTTTATTTGTTCTTTGTCATGAAAATATTTCACTTCCCCATTAAACTTGAAAGAGAGTTTTGCAGGGTATACCAATTTGGGTTGGAATTTGTTTTCTTGCAAGACTTGAAGTACTTTGCTCCATGTTCTTCTTGACTTGATGGTTTGTGAAGAGAACTCTGTAGTTATTCTGATGGGTTTTCCTTTAAGTGTGATCTGTTCCTTTTCTTTAGCAGCTTTTAGTATACTGTTCCTGTGCTGAATTTCTGGGATCTTGATTATTATATGTCCGGGTGTGGTTTTAATTCTGTTGATGTTATTTGGAGTACTATATGCTTCCATTACTGAATGTCAGATTGTTGCCTCATATTTGGGAAGTTTTCTGCTATTACTTCTGCCCATATTCTTTTCATATTGCTTATATTGACTCCTTCTTTCTCATTGATGCCTATTAGCCTTATGTTATTCATCTTTGCATCATCTTGCAGGTGTTGAATTATTTTTTCCTGCATCCTAGTTCTTTTTTAAGAGATCTTTTGCAACTTTTCACTAACTGCAACAGTGTCTTCAGGGTCTGATAGTCTATCTTCACTTTCATTCAAACAGCTTTGCCATCTTGTGATTGAGATTTTAATTTCCTGCATATCTCCGAATGTGCTGCATGTATCGAATTTCTTTTCTATATTGCTCATTGATGAGTAGAAAGATTTGTACCAATAGTGTGTGGACAGGAAATCATGTCTGCATCTTGTACTATGAATAACCACTAAGAAGACAACAACATGCAATGTATTAATTATTGAAACTGTCCTACTAATCGATTTTGAAACTGTCTCATTGCCATTTGCTTCTCAATAAAATTATTAAATATATATATTTAAAAATAATCTCTATTTTTTTAATCAATGTCTACTTTAGAAGCACTTAGTACTTCTTTCATTATAGTTATCATTTATTTTTTTACTTTGGTGATTATTTCTGATCTGATTTCCTCTATACCTTTCTGCAGTTGTTTCTTTACTTCAGACGCTATTATTTCAGAGATCTCAGGAGTGTGGCTTCCACTTTCTTCAATGCTAGTGTCTCCTGCATTTGTTCTGGGTGGGCTTGGAGCCTGAGAATGCTTTTTGCGCCTTCCCTTTGTCATTTTGTGTAGCACTGTTCTCTGACCTTTGGTGTCCAGCTTTGATGAAGCAGTTACCTTAGCTCCTACTGATATTATTCCCCAAGAGAGATTATGTGGTTAAGGCAGTTTCAGTTTTGCATTTATAGTATTATAATTAGCAACACTAATAATGGGTAGTGAGATTTAGCAATTGACAAACTTTTGTAATTAATGGGCTTGTATTTTAGACTATAAGGACAAGCATTATGACCATATAGCTAAGCAGATATAAAATTGGGAATTTGTATTTAAATTAGTTCCCTGAGGATCTGTCTGATCCCAATGTACCTGGAGACTTCCAAGCAGACTTTCAATGTGGTTATCTTTTTCCCCCCTCTCTGAATCAAGAGGAGGAGATAGAAGATGCTGTCATAGATCTGGGTCTAGCAGTATGTCTCGACTTACCAGGTCCAGAACTACCAAGTTCAAACTAGGCCAGCTGGGCCTGGCTTGGGTCTGGAGGCTGCGCTTGGCTTCTTCCTGCTGCAGCGTGCTTACCCACATGCCAGGTCTGGCTGCTGGCTGGGGTTGGAGATGGCAGGCAGAAGGCAGGCTCACATTCTCCTTTTTTCCTACAAGAATATATTATAGTTCTCTTAATAGAACTCAGGTATATGTTCCAGTTTGGGTTAATAAAAATAAAGTTTTCATCAACATTCCTTTACAAGTCTTTGTGTGAACATATATGTTCATTTCTCTCAGACAAATTCCTAAGAGTGTGGTAACTGAGTTAAAGTCCAAATAGTATATTTAACTTTATAATGCAGTTCTTGTCTCTGGCCTCTTAGCTATCCCAGGAGTGATTCCTTTGCTTCCTCTTGTCATTGCCCAAAACCATGTTCGCATGACCCTCTATCCTAATTGACCATACCCTGGGCTTCAGCCTAACACTTGTGCTCTATCTCTTGATTGTCTTGCAACACCACCCCTTGGAACAGTATGCAATCATTTTTTAATTTGCTTATTGATTCCCTTCTCCCACCAAATGAAGGCAAGAGTGTGGGGAGTGTTTTTTGGTCTCTCACTAATACATCCTCACTGAAGTGCTTAACAGTGATGTAGATGTTCAAATATTTGTTAAATGGGAAGGAAGGAAGGAAGGAAGGAAGGAAGGAAGGAAGGAAGGAAGGGGAAGAGAGCAAGGGAGAGGGAGAGGAAGGAAGAGAGGAGGGGAAGAAGGAGGGAGAAGAGATAGGGGAAAGGAAGGAAAGAAAAAGGAGGGAGAGAAGGAAGGAAAGAAGGGAACGAGGGGGAGAGGGAGCAAGGAAGGAAGGAAAGAAGGAAAAAAGAAAGGAAGGAAGGAAAAAAGGAAGGAAGAAGGTAGGAAGGAAGGAAGAGAGAGAGAGGGAGAAAGTAAGGAAATTTGGTCTGAGGTGTCTCAAACTTCCATGTCATCTCTGCATTATGTGACTTCTTGGGTCTTCCAAGGTGCTAAGTGAGGTGGTAACCAGTTTTGACCAATGAATTTTGGTTCTTGGCTTTTTCTCTTTACACTCAAGCTCTCCTAGTGTACAAAAGTTCTCTCTGCTTTGTACTAAAGTTACTAAAATATCTCCCACGAGGACTCAGTTGATCTGTGCCCTGGTGTACCACGGGTGTGTGTACCCTCGCTCCCCTCATGCACTGGCAATTAGGAGAGGGCATGGGCTTCTTTCCTGTCTCCTTTGAGCAGCACTCCAACCCTACCCCTCCCCATCTCCACCTCAGAACCCCGGGGCACTCGGTGCTCAATTCCTGGAATGGGGCAGGGGCACGGGACATGTGGACAGTACAAACAGGAGTTTACTTATGAAACTTTCAAAAACAACAGTGAGGCCCGGTGAGATAGCTCAGTGGCTTAAGTGCCTGCCTGGCAAGCACAAGGTTCCAAGTTTGATCCTTGGTACTGAAAGAAATTAAAAATAACTGTTCACTGATTTTCCTACTGAACGTGAATTCACTCAACTAACTCAATCTTTTTGCCATTTAACAAAGTCTCTTGTTTCCATTCTTGTGGTTGTTCATTTGTTTAGCTGGTTGGTTGGTTTGACAGGGTCTCCCTGGGTTCTCCAACTAGGACTTGAACTCAGAAATCTCCTGCCTCAGCCTGACAAGTGCTGGGATGACAGGTGTGCAGCACCAGGCCTGCTTTACTTCTGAAAGCTCCAAAGGATACTCTGTGCTATGCTAATCACAGTAGAACCAAGAAAAAGAAAGGAAAGTAATTTCAAAAGGGGATTCACAGGAAAGGAAGTTTGTTCATGGGACAAAGGAGCTGAAAAGTGGGCCGGGACAGTGAAGAGCGTGTCCTGTACACTGCGAAGGAGGCGCTCCCCGCCTGCCTGAAGGGCGATGAAGACAAAGGAGTGAGTTCTGCACCAGGGTTACTGGGCAGCAGTGGGCAGCAGGCTGTCTGGAGGGCATGGTGTCCCCACAGAGACCCACTGACCCCTCCAGCTGGAAAAGAGCACCCACAGATCCACACCCCAAGCAGGGCAAGGAGCAGGGGTAGGTGGTGCAGCACCACACCGGAGTCAGAATGGATACGGTGGGATTTGGAAAGCACTGAGACATTCCTGTCCTCTGTGTGGTTCTACTTCAGGACTTTTCAAACTATGCCAATTGGTATGAGGAAGGGTAGACAGCTCATGCTTAATTTCACAAAGAATAGAATAAAGCAGGAACAATTAAGAAAGCTTATTAAATGAGAAATCATTAGAATAGAACGACCCTTAGACAGAGCTAGAAAAAAGAAGTTTGGTCTGCTTTGATCCCACAGTGATGCCATCTTCTCACCCTTGTGCGGCATGGAGATCGGGAAAGAAAGGGGGCTGGAAGTGTCCGTGTTATGGCTGATTACTTCAATTGCAATGCAAGGAAAAAGAGAAGACAGCAATGCTTCAGACCTTAATACTAATCTTGATGGTGCATCTTTAGGAAAATGAAAGTAGCACACAAAATTGATAGAGAAGTTACATTTTTCTACTTTTTTGTACTTTATTCTAATAAAGCAACTTAAACAATAATTTAAAAATTAGTCTAAAAATGATGGTGTACCTGCTATCAAAGAATTAATATACTTGTAAGTCTATAAATTCCTAGGCCCAGAGATATGGCAAGACTAACATTCATACATTGCTATGGTTTGTGTCTGGTTGTCTCCCCAAAGCCTCATACAGTCATGGGGTGGCTTCTAGAGTTTGTGATTAATTTATGATCCAGTGCTGGGATTGTGGGTGTGGATGCTGCACCCACCCTGGGACAGATAATCTGCATCACAATGTAAGGAGGGGATAGAGGCTAGCTGCTGCAGCCATTGCCTCTCCCTTTATTCATTGCTCTTTTCAGGCACCATGAAAGTTGCCTTCTGCCACGTGCTGCTCTGCCTTGGAGCCAGCTGTGTACAGACTGAAACCTCCACTAACCATGAACTAAATAAACCTTTCCTTTCTTGATGTTGGGTGTCAAGTATTTTCCCCTAGCAATGAGAGAAGAGTAACTGAGACAAAATTTGGTACCACAGAATTTGGGCCATTTCTGTGACTAAACTTGACCACGTGGATTAAAAGACTTTGGGTTTATAGGAAGAAATAGGAAAGGTTCAGAGATATTGCCTACAAGAAAAAGCTGGAACACCTTTGGCTGTTTTGTATGGGAGACTGGTCAGAGCTCAGAAGATCAGAATGCTGATAGAAATCCTGCCTGTAAACACCAGGCTAGAGAGGTTTCTTCTGGGAAGAAGGACTGCATTGGTTGTTGGACTCCAGATGGTGTGTGTTATGGCTTGGCATAAAGTTTGCCTAAATTTGCTCCTAATCAGAGACTTTGCCTAAAACTGAGATTATACACCATAGACTAGTTAATCTGGCAGAAGAAGGCAGTCAAATGTTGAGGCAGTGGTATGGCTATTGTTGGGGGCTTTTAGTCAGATTTACGTTGAGAATGAAGAGCAAAGAGCCCTGCAGGATGATTTAAAATGTGAGTTTAGCCAGAAAGAAAGCACCAATAAAGCTGTGGTCTGCAAAGATAGAACTGAGATGTCCATTGCTGAGAAGGAATAAGAGAACAGAAAATATGACTTGGGAGAATCACAGGAGGCAGCAGGTCTCAACTCTTTGCAGCCTTAGAACTACAAAGATGAAAGACTTTACTTTGAAGACAAAGCCACAGAGCCCCATGTTCCAGAATGGTAGTGGTGGCCACACCAGGTTCCAGAATGGCACAGCATAAAGAATTTGTTCCTTGAAATCAGGGTCAGAGTTCTCAATGATCCAGGCACTCAACCCCTACATCTGAGAGAAGAAAGCCTTGCTGCTGCTTCAGCTGGTAGCAGACCTTGGCATCATCCATGTGGCATTGGTTTGGGGCACACGTTGAATGCAGGAGTTCTGAGGTTCAGAAGGCTTCTACATAGATTTCAGAAGGCCTGGGAGGCCAGGCAGTGTGCCCCTGGGATGGCAGTGTGTGAAGCTGCTGTGAGAACCTCAAAGTCCAGTGGAGACCCAAAAGCTTGGAAAAGCCAGGAATGTAGATCTTCTAAGAAAAACAAGCTGCAAAAAGGGAGCAAAACAGACCTGAGAAAGAAACCATGGGAGCTACAACCAGCAGAAAAGCCATAAAGGTGCAGCCACATGGATCTCACAATTTGCCACAGGTTGCTTCAGATGTTCCACATAAGACTACAAGATTTAATGTTTATCCTGCTGTATTTCAGACTTGCATTGGGCCCAGTGATTTGTGTCCTCTTGTTTGTACTTTTTGGAATGGTAATATTTTTATTGTGCCATTGAATGTTGGAAGTGTTTAACTTTTCATTTGTACAGGGGCTCACAGTTAAGAGTTTGCCTTAGATCTTGGAAAATACTTCAGACTTGGACTTATCAGCAATGCTGAAACTGTAAGACTTTGGCAACTCTTAGAGATGGACTAAAATCTCTTTAGCATAAAGGGATGTGAATGAGTCTCTAGGGGTCCAGGGGCATAACGTTATGGTTTGTGTCTAGTTATTCCCCCAAAGCCTCATGCAGTCATGGGGTGGCTTCCAGTGTTCATGATTAAGGGATGACCCAATGCTAAAATTGTGAGTGTGAGTGCTGCACCCACCTGGGGCAAATAATCTGCATCACAATATAAGGAGGGGAAAGAGGCTAGCTGCTGCAGCCATTGCCTCTCCCTTTACTCATTGCTCTTTTCTGGCACCATGAAAGGCTGCCCTCTGCCATGTGCTGCTCTGCCTTGGAGCCAGCTGAGTATGGGCTAAAACCTCCACTAACAGTGAGCTAAATAAGCCTTTCCTTCCTTGATGTTGGGTGCTGGATATTTTGCCCCAGCAGTGAGAAAAGCGTAACTGAGACAGGCATTGTTGTGTAGTGCTCATGATTTGGTTATTAGCCATCTGAGTACTACCTGGTATATTTTTCTAGATGAGTTTCTTTAGACCAGGAACTTGAATGTGGTCATTTGAAATAAAATACTTATAGTCATTGGTCCTCATCCACAGGATTATCGCGATGACTTAATGAAATAGAGCAGCATGGTTGTTACTGAACAAATGTTAGCTTCTCTTGTGTTCCTTTTGATTTCTGGTACCCAAGAATAAACTTGATTTTTATCCAAGGGAAAAAACACCAAGAACCAACATTATGTAGGCGAAAGCAGCCCTAAAATAGCCACTGTATAATTAACCCAGTACTTAGATGGCAAAACAACTACAGCATTAAAGAAAGAGAAACAAAACTTCAAGAGCCTTTTCAACCACAGTGGCTGGCTGTGGACTTGTCAGCCTCACTTAGGGCACCCGGCTGCTCTTCTGATTCTTTACAGCTCCAAAATTCCAGCGATGTGGGGCTCACCTGGGCCTGCCGAGTCAGTACCCAAGCTGACTGATAACTTTCTACACAACAGTGAGCTAAATGATCAGAGGAGGAAGAGAAGATCAGCTGGACATTTTTGTCTTAACTGAGAAAAGGGGTGGAGAAAAATTAACTTTGTAAGTCTAAGTGCTTTTGTGGTAGTTTTCTTTATTTTTAACTGGTATACAAAACCACTAAACTTGTACATATTTGAACCAAATCAAACATATCTATTCCCTTAAACACCTACTTCTTTAAGATAAGAATGTTTGCACTAGACTACATACAGTTACTGATATAATCAACAGAACACCAGAATTTCTTTTTTTTTTTTTTGTATTT
>NW_004524588.1:27331434-27339350 GCF_000260255.1 Octodon degus | reverse complement strand
GTGTGTGATTTCCAGTTTCCTCAGTGCTAGTGTCTTCTGCAGTTGTACTGGGTGGACTCTGGGCCTGAGACTGCATTTTGTTCCTTCTCTTTGTCATTTTGTATACCTGTCTTCTGACCTTTGGTGTGGAGCTTGCATAGAGTTATAACCTTAGCACCAGGTCCGGATCTATGAAGTTCGGATTCCTCCAGGTGGGTGTTGTTTGGATCTGGCTGCTGTGCTCCACTTCTTTCTGCTTCAGGAGAACACCAGAATTTCTTGTTCCTATCCAGCTGTAACTCAATATCCACTGATCAGTAGTTTTCCATTCTTCCCTAACCCATCCACACTCCCACCTTCCAATAACTTCTGCTTCTAAGAGATTGATTGTTTCAGATTCCACATGTGAGTGAAGTCATGGGGTACTCATCTCCTTGTGCCTGGCTTATTCCACTTAACATTGGGAGCTCCAGCTCCCTCCGTGCTGCTGTAAATAACAGGATTTCATTGTTTCTAATGGCTGAATTCTACCACCTCATATATGTGGGCCCCATTTTCTTTATCCATCAGCAGTCAGTGGACACTTCAGTTGATTCCTCTATTTAGCTACAGAGAATAGTGGGTCAGCATCCATAGACATGTAGATGTCTCTGCGACACACTGATTTCATTTCTTTTAGACACACATCAGTCACAGAACTGCTGTGCATGGAACTCTCTTCTTTTGTTGAGGAATCTTCATATTGTTCTCTACAATGGCTGTGCTAATTTACATTGTCACCAACATATCCCTTTTCCCATATCCTCTCCAGTATGTCTCTTTAATCTTGTTGATCACAACCATTCTGACTGGGGTGACCTAAGATCTTGTTATGATTGTGGTTTGCCTTGTATGATAATTAGTGACGCTGAGCACTTTTTTTTTTTTACCTGTTAGCCATTTGTATATTTTGAGCAATGTCTATTTAGATCTATTGCCCATTTTAAAATATTTTTTTTTTGTTTTTTAACTGTTGAGCTTTTTGGAATTCCTTATATCCAGGCATTGTGACTATTAACCTCTTGTCAAATGTATTGCTTATAATTTTTTTCTCCCATTTTATAGGTTGTCCTTCACTGTTGCTTCTTTTGCTATGCATTTGATTTTGTTAGATGTAATCCCATTTACCTAATTTTTGCTTTTTTTTCTGTGATTCTAAGGTCTTATCAAAAAAAAAAAAAAAATCCTTGCCTTTTCCAATGTCCTGAAGTGTTTCCCCTGATTTCTTTTAGTAATTTCAGTTTCAGGTCATGGATTTCAGTCTTTAATTTATGTTTAGTTGACCTTTGTAATTGGTGATTGAGGTCTAATTTTATTCTTCTGCATGTAGATATCCAGTTCCCCACCCTCATTTAACAAAAAGACTCTACTTTCTTCCATGTGTATTCTTAGCAACTTTGTCAACAAATCAATTGCTTGTGGATACCCGAGTTTAGTTCTCGGCTTCTTATTTGGTTCCACTAGTGTATGCGCTTATGCCGGTATCACGTGCACTCACTGCCACAGTTTTGTCATGTACTTTGAAGCCAGATAGTATAATGCCTCCTCGTTTGTCCTTTTAAGTCAAGATGGCTTTGGCTAGTTGAGATTTTTTTATGTTTACATACAAATTTTAGAATTGTTTTGTCTAGCTCTATGAAGAATGTCACTGAACTTCTGAAAGAGATTGGGTTACATCTGTAAATTGCCTTACATACTATGATCATTGGAATAATATTATTTCTTCCAAACCACAAACACATGTTCTTCAAAGTGCTCTTCTTTCATTTCTTTCATCAGTGTTTTATAATTTTTACTGTAGTGATCCTTCACCTCTTTGGTTAAAGGTATACATAGAAGGTTTTGGTAGCTATTGCAAATAATTGCTTTTTTGTTTCTATTTTAGATAATTCCCTACTGACATGTATTAATGTTACAGATTTTATATATTGATTTTCAATCCTGAACGCTTGCTGAATTAATTTAATCTAACAGATTTTTGGTGGATTTTTTTCTTTAATACACATGATCAAGTTTTCTTCTGGTTGCAGGCACTTGGCAGCTATGGTTTACACTGCAGTTATAGCCAAGTCCAAGAACCACACCATGCACAACCAGTCCCCAAAATGGCACAGAAATGGCATCAAGAAACCTCAGGCACAGAGATGTGAATCTCTGAAGAGGGTGGATCCCAAGTTCCTTAGGAACACGCCATTTGCCAAGAAGCACAACAAGAAGGGCTTCAAGAAGATGCAAGCAAACAGTGCCAAGGCCCTGAGTGCACGCACCGAGGCTGTCAAGGCCCTCGTCAAGCCTGAGGAGGTCAAGCCCAAGATCATCCCAAAGGGAGTAAACCGCAGGCTCGCTCGACTTGCCTATATTGCCCACCCCAAGCTTGGGAAGCGTACCTGTGCCCGCACTGCCAAGGGCTGCAGGCCTTGCTGGCCAAAGGCCAGGCTCCAGCTTCTGCACCAGCCCAGGGTCCCAGAAGTGCCCAGGCCCCCATGAAGTCTGCACAGTGAAAGCCTCTGTCTGCTGATGTGAGGACAGAAGGACTGGTGTGACCCCTGGGCTGCCATCTACAGCAGGCTGCTGTCTTCCTGTGCTCTTGTACAAATAAACCTGAGGTAGGTTTATTTTTTATTTTATCATAAAAATATGATCAAGTGGTCTGTAAAGTTATAATTAGACATATTTTTTTCCAGTTCGATGCCCTTCCTTTCTTTTCCTTACCTAACTGCTCTGGCTAAAACCTCCAAAGTTGTGTGGAATAAAAGTGCTAAAAATGGGCATCTTTCATCTAGTTCCAGATCTTAGAGAAAAAGCTCTCAGCTTTTCTGCATTCAGTATAATATTAGTTGCTGGCTTATAAATATCCTTTATTACCTTGAAATGTATTCCTTCTATACTGCTTTGTTCATTTTTGACATGAAGGAATATTAATTTTTATAAAGTAACTTTTCTGTATCCACTAAGGTGACCCTATGGTTTTTGTCCTTTGTTCTGTTAATGTCATCTATCAAGTTTATTTTGACTTTTTTTTAAATTTTGGTAAGCTCAGACCATCCTGAGGGCAGGGCTGGTGCAGTATACGGTGCCAAGGATCGAACTGTGGCTGCCTGTGCCTCCCTAAGCTTGCCTAAGTAGGTACTTTAGACCACTGAGCTATCTCATCAGCCCAATATCAAATTTATTGTTATGTATAAAAAACCATCCTTGCATTCTAGGGATGAATGGCACTTAATCGCTTTTTAATGTGTGGATAGATTTAGTTTTCTAGTATGTTGTTTAGGATTTTTATGTCCTACATTTACCAAAAATATTGGCCTGTGGCTTTGTGGATTTTGTGTGGACAGCGTTTGGCCTTTTCTGGTTCAGGTTTTACAGGAATACTGTCTCCTAAAGTGTTTGGAAGAATTCCTTCCTCTTTTCCTTGGAAAATCATAAGAATTGTTACATTTCTTTCCTTTAAATGTTTGTCAGAATTTAGCGGAGAAATCATGTAGTCCTGGGCTTTTTGTTGTTGGTAGTGATAATGGCTGTGTGTGTGTGTGTGTGTGTGTGTGCGTGCGTGTACACGTGCTTGGGCCTCTGTGTGTACACTGTACCCGAGAGTGCTCATGTATGCAAGCTACTGCACTGCTAACCGGTGCCCTTCACTCTGAGCTATACCCACAGTCCTTTTTCATTTTACATTTTGAGACAGGGTCTCACTAAGTCACTAGATTGCTCATGCTGGGAGCATAGTTGCAATCCTTCTGCCTCTGCCTCCCGAAGTGCTGGAATTACAGGCATGGGCCATTGCCCCTGATCCCTGATGGGAGGTGTTTTAGTGCTGGTTCAATCTCATTGCTTCTTACTGGTACTTTCAGATTTTATACCTCTTCACAGCTCAAAATCTTGACAAAATGTGTGCACCCAGGAATATGTCTAGTTCTTGGGATTTAGTTGTCCCTAATAATCTTCATAGTCTATTTCTATGGCATGAGTCATAATGTGTCCCTTTTAATTTCTGATTTTATTTACTGGAATCTTTCCCCTTTTTCTGAGTCTATTTTGTTTACCTTTAAAAGAACCAGCTCTTGGATTTATCTTTTGTAACTGTTGTCTCCATTTCATTTATTTTTATTAATCTTTATTATTTCCTTCTATGAATTTGGGCTTGGTCTCTTCCTTGAGATGGGGCGACAGGTTGTTTATCTGAGATTTTCCTCCTTTGTTGGAATGAGCATTGCTTGTTTCAAATTCCTCAGTACTGCTTTTGCTGTACCAAGTAGGTGCTGGGATACTGTGTCCTCCTTTTCATTTACTTTGAGGTATTTTAAAGCTCTTGCTTAATATCCTCTTTATGCACTTGTCTTCTTTTTTTAAATTTTATTGAGAAACAAATAGCAATGAGACAGCTTCAAAACTGCTTAGTAGGACAGTTTCAATAATTAATACAATGCATATTGTTGTCTTCTTAGTGGTTGTTCACAGTACAAGATGCAGACATGATATCCTGTCCAAAAACACTATTAGTACAAATCCTTCTATTCACTGAATTAAGAGAAAGTAGCTGTATATCTATCCTAACTATTTTAAATATACAGATACAAAATGGTCATTCATTTGTATCCCCCTTTTTTGCTTAGTTTTGTCAGAGAAGGGTATTCATTGTCATTTAAATATTGTAGTTGAGTGAATTCAGCAAAATATTCCAATATAGTCCAGTAGTCCATAATAGTATTAGGTTTTCTGTAAGACTGGCAGTGTCAGAAGTTGTTGACTTGAGCATTTTATAGCTCAGCATATTAACATGGCTTTTTATACTTTGTTTTTATACCTTTCTGCTGGATGGTTAAGACCAAGATAAAGCAAGACCTATACAACAAGAAATGTAACTTTTGTATATTATAAGGTCAGTCAAATCCCATTAGGATTTATCCTGAAACCCTGAACCACAGTTTGTAGATCCTTTGTCAGTGTCAGTCATGAGTCATGGCCATTGCTTGACCAATTTGCTCTCTGAGGGAATGTTTTCTCTCCATGTGACTATCCACTTGTCTTCTCAGAAGTAAATATATATATATATATATATATATATATATATAGTCTCTTGGGAAAACCCTAATACAGATGTACTATTGGCAAAATTAAGTATTGGTATGTCTTACTATATTACTTATAACACAGTGGAGGAAATCTGTGAATTGGCTTTCTTGAAAAAATCTGTGATAAGGCCAGGGAGATGGCTCAGTGGCATAAGGGCCTGCCTGGCAAGCCAAAGTCCTGAGTTCAATTCCCAGTACCCAAAACAAACAAATAAACAGAGCTGTGACATCATACATGTAGATAGGCTGCCTAATGATAAAAGATGAAACTTTAAAAGCTAATTATTATATTACATAATCATATGTTGCTGTGAGAGTGATACTGTTTGGTTGCACTAGCCAGGCTTTCTTCTTGTAGTGCTGGGATCAACCCCAGGGCCTCATGTGCACTAGGAAAGCGCTCTTCCATCGAGCTACTTCTCTAGCCCTGGCTGCACTTTCAGACCGACGACACATACTGAGGAAAACTGTAAAACAAAATCCACTCTCCAAATAAAATAAAAGTGCAATATCCCTGAGATCACAAATGTTAAAAAGCAGTCGAAAGCTACATGCTAGCTCCGCGCTCAAGCCGTTCAGAGCTTGCTGTTTCTGCCTGTCTCTGGCAGTGTGCTCACCTCAGAGAATACACACTGTCAGAGAACAAAAGAACTTGGCGGATTTATTACCTTTTGGACTAAAAGTCCTTGTAGATATAGATAGAGCTTCCTGCGGTGTCAGAAAATGCATGAAATGGGATTAGATATTTGCCTGGTGAATAAGCCAATTCTTATATTTACCACTAAATCTAATGGTAAAAATCATGTACACCTCACTTCAGCTAATGAATGGTACTCTAAAAACTTCTCTCAGACTGGGCGTGGTGGTGCACGCCTGTCATCCCAGCACTGAGGCGGCTGAAAACAGGAGCATCACTACGAGTCCGAGCTGCATAGTAAGACCTAATACCAAATACATTAAACAAAAAAACCTTTTCTTAGTATTGTTTTTTAATCAAATACATATAATTCATGATACTCTTGGGTCTGAAATTATCTCCCGCTTTATGTATGACTAGGAAAATTAAAACTTTTTCTTGGGCTGGCTCAGCTGCCTTAAGGACAGGTCTGGTGTGGCATGTGGAGCTGGGGATCAAACCTTGGTCCCCTGCGCCTGACTGAGCTTGCCTAAGCAGGCACTTTAAACAACTGAGCTAATCCACATGCCCCTGAAACATTTTTAAAGCTCATTTAAGAATTTAGTAACAAAAAATTGGCTTCATTTGAATTCTCAAATCATGACAGATTGGAATATGTGTGATTTAAACTTTTAATAGTTTTTTTTTTTTTTTTTTTTGTGGAACCGGGGATTGAACTCGGGACCTTGAGCTTGCCAGGCAAGTGCTTATTCTACTGAGCCATCTCCTGGCCTAGTTAATTTCAATATAACACAAATAAAGGGTTTTTTCATTTAGCACGATGCATTTGACAGAAAATTCACAATACTTGTCTTATGAAATGTTGATGGAAACTTCAGTATGTGTTTTTTGTCAATGTGGGTATTCCTTCCAACTGACAAAATTCCAGGAGCCTTTAAGAAACTAGAGTGAGAGCTAGATGTGGTGGCTCACGCCTGTAGTCCCAGCACTCAGGAAGCTGAGATGGGAGTGTCACGGGTCAAGGTCAGCGTGCTACCATACACAGCGCATCGAAGGGCAGAAGAGACTGCTCAATAAGACTCTGTCTTAAAGAAACAAAAAAGGGTCTGGGGAGATAGCTCAGCAGAATAAGCGCTTGCCTGGCAAGCGCAGAGTCCTGAGTTCAATCCCCAGTACCGCAAAAAAAAAAAAAAGAAAAAAAAATTATGTTTATTTGAAGAAGCCAGTGAAGTTACTGCATTGTTCCAAATCATTGCGTGCCTGGTGGGAGGTGAAGCTAACGCAAAGGTGCTGCTGCCCACAGCCAGTGTTGTTTCTGGCAAACCTGGGAATTCTGAGAAGAATGGATTCGTTCTGGATGCCACCCCTAACAACTGGATGCCACCCCTAACAACAAGCCTGCTGCAGCGCCTGCATGATCCACCACTTCCAAAAGTTCCACCTATGACCTACAAGGTTCCAGGGACATTCTCCATTCAAAACACAGCATTCCACTCCTGGTGCCAAAAGATCCATGTGCAGCTCTTCTTGCAAAATGTGCATACTACACCTATGAGTCATCACACTATTAGCAGTTCCACCACTGCTGAAGAGCCTAAGTCCAAAATCCCTTCTGAGACTCAAGTCAAACCCTTAGCTGTGAGCCCCTATAAAAATCACAAAGAAAATTAAGGGCTGCCGAGTCCCAGCCCAGGCGCAGAGTGGGCCGGACCCTCTCCCAGCCCCTTGGGCTGCCCCCCACCACTCCACAGTGCCTCCCCCACCACGCCAAACTAGTAGGAATTTTTGCCCCATCCCAGAGGCCCCAGACCCAGTCCTAGCCCAGGTCCCGTGAGTGTGTGCAGAGAGCTTCCTCTTTCTCCTACTTCATCTTGCCCCATCCAGGCACAGCTCAGGCCTGGCATATACGCCTGAGGTGTAATCCTGCAGCTGCAATCCCTGCAGGGGAGAGTGTAGAGAATAGATCCAACCAGCTAGTCCAGGAGCAGAACATCTCGCCACAGGGTCACAACAGGTTCACCCTCAAGGGCAGCACGGGAAGGATTGAGCACAGCAGCCAGACCCAAACCAGATGCAGCTGGATAAGTTCAAACTTTGTAGAGCTGCACCTGAACTTCAGTACGTGCGAAGGATATAATTACAGCAAAGATCTACAACAAAGGTCAGAAGACAGTGCTACACAAAATGAC
>NW_004524588.1:27317460-27331334 GCF_000260255.1 Octodon degus | reverse complement strand
CAGCCCTGTGCCTTGCGTTGCTGACGGCAGCCTACCCATACATCCTCTCTCGGGGTTGTTTTGCTCAGTGCATGTAGCATTCCTGAGATGTTCCACAGTTCTGGCTTCTCCAATCTCCCTGTGTCTCACTCTACTTCAACTTTACCCTAACAACTTCATACACTTCCTCTAGGTACACTCTTGGCTTCCCAGGTCTTCTCCTGAAATCTGAGCCAAGTCCTCCATGCCCCCACAAATCTGGCATTCTGCATGCCCTGAAAACCTGCACCATGTGAGAGACACCAAGTTCTGCCACCAACTTGAGCAGTAGCAGATCCCCCTTATACCATGGCTGCAGAGAGCTTGAGCACTGTGAATCAAATCCCATAGAACTCATTCCTTTGCAAAGAATGGTCTTTTTTTTCCCCTGAGGAGCCAGTGAAAGGTAAAGAGTTTGTTCTTTGTGATTCATAAGATACCCTCAAGATATCTTTGCTACTGTCTTGACTAAAATATTTGATTTCTTCATGTTAATCTTTTAGTAGTCATTTTCTCCTTTGCACCAAATTTGTAGACCATTTTTATTCTAACAAAATGGAAATTTTTTATATGAGTTTTCTGATTTTCATAGTTGGCCCCAATAAAAATGTCAAGCAGCACCCAGGCTGCAGCCTGAACGTTGGGCTGCCACAAGCTTTCTCTGTCATGTTCAGTTTCCAGAAAGTCTTAAGATGTGAGCAAGATGCAAATGGATATCTTTACAGAGCATCACACACCTGGGTTCTAGTCCAGCTGTCAATAGAATCCTCCCTCCCACCGAAATCTTCTAAGTCTTCTGTTGACCCCCTGCATTCTGTCAGCATTCTGGTCTTCTGAGCTCTGATCAGATTCTCCCTCCAAGCTCAGCTCACAGCAGTGGAGGACTGCTCTAGACAGCGTTTTCAAGCCTTTTCAAACTCCTCCAACAAGCCAGTTCCCAAGGTTTCTGAACCACTTTGTTAGGTGTATTCACAGCCATGACCCTTCTGCTCTGGTACCAAAATCTCTTAGTCACTTTCCCCATCCCTAGTGCACAGTATCCAGCACCCGCAACATACAGGAGGAGAGGTTTACTTTGGTCCAGTGATGGTCCATGGTTAGCTGGATCTATGGCAGAAGTGGAATGACAGAGGGGTGCAGTGAAGGAAAAGCCGCTTGCTCACACCACGCAGCCATGAAGCAGAGAGGAGGTGAGGTGATGCACCCTCCTGCTTATGCCTCTGTGGCCCTCCCTGCTGACAGACCCCACTTCCCAGCAGTAAGTCAGCTGTATCACTCCGTGTCCAAAGGCCCTGCCTGTCAGTACAAGAGGCTTTGGATGTCCCGATCCAAACCCTAGCTCTATTTGTCTCTTCTATTGGACTCTGAGCTCCTTGAGAGACTGCATGCTACTTTACCTTCTGTCACTGACATTCAGGGAGGAGGAATTTTTTTTTTTTTTTTTTTTTTTTTTTTGGTGGAATTGGGGATTGAACTCAGGCCCTTGCGCTTGCCAGGGAAGCACTTATTCCACTGAGCCATCTCCCTGACCCCCGGAATACTTATTTATTCTGCTTCTTTCCAGTTACTGTGGAGTAGAAATTATTTTCCTCCTTAGAAGAGAAAATATAGGAGGTGCTTCTGATATCTCTCTAAGGTCTCTCTCTAATTTCTTCTGGTAGTTGATTGCATTAGAAAATGTGGAAAAAGAAATCAGATATATTCAACTCATGCCAACTATCTTTCCCTTAAGATCCAGCTGGCCTTTGTACACCCTTTTTCCCCACCAGCACTATGGCTAAGCGCATGGAGGAGGCTGGAGAGGGTAGGGCTCAGCTGCTTTTTCCAGGTGCCAGTGGCTAAGTCTCCCTAATGCAAGAGTGAGTCACGTCAGGGTTGGCACCCCTACACATGCTCATCCCCCAAAACACCACCTCTTAGATGCCTTCAAGGACCCAGGTACTGACGCTGAGTGCAGCAGCAGCCGGCCTGGATCGAGATGTGCGGTGACATGGGCAAGTTTAACATGCAACACAGTATTCCTGGGATACTGCGATGAATGGCAAAGGAAGGAAGGAGCTACGACAGCACAGTGCAACTCCAGCCCCATGCAAATGCAGTCGGTGCAGACTTTAAAAGCCTCAGAGTCATTACTATTTAGCACTTTTGGGAGTAAGATTAGGGTCGGGCGACTTGGAAAATATCTAATACAAACTTACGTTCTGTCTTCACTGTGTCACTCATGTGTCGACCCAGAGATCAGGTATATTCTACCAACAGTCAATATCCTTACGGTAAGAGATCGTTTCTCAGTATAATCTCCGAGTCTTTGCTTAAACAAGATTTTTTTTTTGAAAAATATTAAAAGGAAGAAATAGAATCCTTGTGGTCAAGAGCATGAGTTCTTTAGCCAGGCGTGATGGGACAGGCCTATAATGCCAGCTCCTGGAGGCTGAGCCAGAAAGATCACAAGACTGGGCCCAGCATTGGGATTTTAGTGATTTAATGAGAACTTGTTTCAAATTTTATTTATTTGTTTGTTTTTTATGTATTTGATACCGGGTCTCACTATGCAGCTCAGACTCAGTGATTCTCCTGTTTTCAGCCTCCCCAGCACTGGGTTTACAGGCATGTATTGTTTCAAATTTTTAAAAAATAAATGAAAGGCTTGGATGTGGCTTAGTGTGAGGGGCCTGGGTTCAACCCCAGTGCTGTGTTTTAAGCACCAGCTCATGTGTAAGGGTCAGCAGGCAACTGCTCATTCAGACTTTGTCCATCTTACTAAGCACTCCAGGCCTCAGTACCACTGTAGAGACAAGTGAATAGTTATATACATTTTGACAGAATAATCTACCTAAAATATTTCATATAATAAATTATATATATTCAATAAGTGCGGGCATCTTTATGTAAGTTTGTTAACTTTATTATCTCCTTTCCCATGTTTGATATGTACATAAGTGTACGCAGCACTCTTAGAAAATCCTCACTAAAGAAATGCCTTTAATACAGTAGTGCCTAAATGTAGTTTACCGAGTTCATTTTTATAAGGTTTTTTGGTTTTGGGTTTTTGTATTTTTGCGATACTGGGGATTGAACTCAGGACCCTGCACTTGCCAGGCAAGTGCTTATTCTACTGAGCTGTCTCCCTGGCCCTCATTTTTATAAATTATAAAATTATTTTTAACATCCATGGCAAAACTGGATAATGCTGCCGCAAGACTAAATTTCATAGAGGGCCACAAACCCTTAATGGCCAGCCAACACTAACTGAAGCACATACAATTCAAAACTGTCCCCCATTTGGCCGGGGGACACTCCTGCGTGCCTCAGTGCAGCGTCCCTTCGCCCTCTGCCTTTTCCTGGGCAGTGCTGAGCTCTGACCTTAGTTAACTGAACATGCAAAGTGGCACCCACAGGCAATGATCTCAGTGTATATCTCGACTCATCATCCATGAAATCAGAGCTGAAAGTGACACCTAAGGGCTGAGGACACTTACACGGCCATTCCACTCACTGTCAGTCATGCTGCGGAGGATTTGGGCCACAGGTGAGCTCAGTCAGTTCACAGTGTATTATCCTCAATAGCCAAGCCAAGCAAAGCCGCCCAATTTGTTAGCACCTTAACCCTCTAAAAGTTTGCCAACTCTAATTATTTCATGGCTTCACGTTGCTTAATTGTAAAGACCAGATGATGCACAGGGAGTGCAGGTGTCACCTTCCGTGAGCCAAGAGCGAGTCTTCTGCCTTAGAACTCAGTTTACAAGAGGAGGCGCCAGTATTACAAATTTCCATTTGCATTATTTGCCTCTTACCAAGCCATCTTGGGAAAATTTCTAAAAATTTCTTTAAAGTTGAAGATTATGTCTTATTTATATCTAATTTCCCAGGAACTGACATAATATCAAATACATAGATGATGTTCAGCAAGTATTCATTAAGCAAAAACTCAAATAGAATAATCGATTATTAGATGAGGTAACATAATAAATTATTGAATTGCAGCAATAGAAGCTATCACAGAAGAAAAGAGAGCCAGGCAGATAGCTCAGCAGTCTAAGCACCTACCCAGGCAAACGCAAGGACCCAGGTTTGATACTGGGTGCTGGCCCTGTCTCAGGTGCGCAGAGCCGGCCACCAAGACCCGGCATGATGGTGCAGACCTGTAATCCCAGCGCTGGGGATGCTGAAATAGGAAGATCACTATGAGTCTAAGCTGCAGAGTGAGGCCCTGTACCAAATACATCATTTAAAACAACAACAACAAAAAAAGGAAAATGGAACACTAAAATAAATAGGACCTTCGTCATCTGTGGAACAATAGATTATAGTACTGCATAAACATAGTACTCCATAGTGCACTATACACACGGAACTGTTTGGCCTGGAGGAGTTTTATCCTGTGGATGTTTAGTTTAATATTCAGCAGCAGACAGGAGAACCTCCATGAAGTTTCCAGTGATCTTCCTTTACACAGCTGGAATGGTTGTGTCTACATGTCCCCCAAAGCCTCATGCAAGCCAAGGCTTTTTCAGGGGTGACTGAATCAAGAGTGTGTGACTCTGGGGGGGGGTGTGATGGCTCACCTGGTCCAGTGACTGGCTTGGCAGCACCCCAAGCCAGCAGTCTAGATACAAGGTCCCTACCTCGTCCCACGATGAGACCGGGAGGGCCAGCATGACGAGCTTCTCCAGGAGAACCAACAGCTCCCTGCGGCTTCCCAACAGCTTCTCCAGCTCTACTGCGTACGCCGTCAGCAGCCCTCAGGTGGGACTCCTACGGCCCTCAGGTGGGACTCCTATGGCCAGCAGCAGGTCTCAGGTGGGACTCCTACGGCCCTCAGGTGGGACTCCTATGGCCCTCAGGTGGGACTTCTATTGCCCTCAGGTGGGACTCCTATGGCCAGCAGTATGCTGGTTCAGTTCAGCTGAGTGTTACACATTGACCAGCACTTGGAAGCCATCACACCCCCTTTCACCACGGAACAGACTTTAAGAAAGTGCAAAGACTGATCAAATAAGCTGTAATATGATTATGCTGGTAGGATTTTCATTTTTTATATAAAAGGCTCTGTCCCCTTTCCATCTAGTGACAATCTCCTGCCTAACCATCCTTTCTTACCTATGTCTATAGTCCTGGATTCCTCGTGTAAATATACCATGCTCCTTTTTTCAACATGTCTGTCAGCAGAATTTCCTGCCTAAGAATTCATCTGTTCAGAGTCCATCTCCCATTCGGGGACTCTACAGATGGCCTCAATCCAGCAGTAGAAAGATCCTAGCTCAGAGGTTGTTGCCTTTTACCAAGGCAACACCTGTTCTTTTCAGCCAATACTCTCTGGAGATTCCAATTCTTCCTTTGTTGTCTAACCCAGAAGAGAATATCTCACCAATCATAAGAACAAGGGCCTCGGCCAGTCACTGGGAATGAAAATTAATTAGATCAGGCCTTAAAATAAATCTCCAGAAATCTGGATATTGTATAATTGGAAAGTTGGAAACATTAGGTAATTTTAAATAACGTTTAGCCAAAATATATATTTATCTATCATAAGAGCAATTAACCATTAAAAATAATGCCTAAGTAGTTGACCTCCAGGGTTCATATAATTATGATTGTTTTGTTTTGACATTCCTTTTATTAATTTTTTTTACTTATTTATTTATTTATTGGATATAGGGTCTCACTACACAATTCAGGTTTGTAGTGATCTTCCTGTCTCAGCCTCCCGGTGCTGGGATTATAGGTATGTGCCATCATGCCCAGTTTGGGGGCCAGCACAGTGGTATCGGGGATCATACTCGGTCTTTGTGCTTGCCAGGCAGGTGCTTCGACCCTGAGCTATCTCCTAGTCCTGTCATTACTCTGCTAAGCAATTCACTCAGTGGTATATTTAGAGCTATTTATTTATTCATTCATTCATTGAAGAAACGCTTATTTCATTCTTCGTGCCATGCTCTATGAAGGGCTGAGATGCTTCGTGCTCCCAGGGAGCACACAGTTGCCCAAAGGACCAAGATAAGGAACAGGATCCAACACAATATGAACCTTATTACACTGTAAACTCTTTCATTTGATAGAGATGTGCTCAGAGGATGGACGTGCAGGAGACGGTTTAGCTTCTCATGCCGCAGGGAAGAGTTCTACAGCAGCGGCTATTGTAGTACTAGTGATGGGCACTGCCCCGAGCTTCTGCAAGAAGCCACCATACAGGAAGCAGTACACCAAACGTTGCAAAGCAAACAGCTGTCTCTGGGGCCTGTGAGGGGCGGCTGAGGCTGACGTAGTTAGGTCAGCAGACCTGCTTGCTTAATGTTCACATCACTAGCAAAGGGCAGGGAGAGCGTCGTGTGATGCAGTTACTCGGACGAAGGAGTAAGCCAGAGCTCTGTTAGCAGCCTCGCAAAGACAGCAAATAGGGGAGAGACATAACCAGCCAGTAAACGCGCTCTTTATAGAGCAGCCATGCCGAGCCTGGTGTTTGTGAGCGGGCTTCAGACGGCTTTGAGGAAATGAATCCCATTGCACTTGAAATTGTCTTCTCATTTTTTGAACGTGTGCAAGAATGACTGCAAAGGCAATGAGTCACGAAGCCAAGCACTCAGGCTTGAGACTTGGCCCTTCCTCACTGTCACGGCTTGTTCTAGACGCACCCCCCACCCCCAAGCCTCACAAGGTTACGGGTGGAGAGTTCTGAGATGGCTGTATTTAGAGTGTGTGAATGTGTAGCAAGGCTGTGATACCGGGCCTGCGGGTGTGGATAACGGGAGCCCCGCCGCCCGTGGGGTGCTGTGGTCAGTAGCTTGTCATCTGAATGAAATATAGCAGGACAGAAAGACAGCAGTGCTGCTGCTGCTGCTGCTGCTGCTGCTGCTGCTGCTGCTGCTGCTGCTGCTGCTGGCTCCTCAGTGCTGCCTCCCCCCTTGCCATGGACTTTCTCTCCACGGTGTCTCTGTCTTGGAGCCAGCTGAGTATGGCCTGAAACCTTTAAAAACTATGAGCTGAAATAAACCTCTCCTCCTTTAACTTTGGGTGTTGGGATTTTGTCTTAGCAGCAACTAAAGAAAGCAGCTGAGATACACACACATTAGCTGCATGATCTTCATGTTATTTGTAAAAATAAACAAATGCAAATATTTTATTACCTATTAGAAGTTCCTCATTTCTAGTCAGGGCGAGTTGTGCCTGGGAGGACACCAGCAGCCCGGCAGCCAGCAGGCGCATCAGGAAACTGTTTTTCTAGCCGCAGCCCTCAGCGCTTAAAGCTCAGTGACTTTCATTTTGGCTTCTGCTTTGATTTCCCTACTGGGCTCCTACCTATTGCTTGTCACTACCTGTTCGCTATACATTAACAGAAGCCACGATTCCCTGCCTGTTTTCTTGGAGGGCTTAATCCCCACTGACTCCTGACTCTGCAAGACAATGACACTGAATACCTGGAATCTAGCTTGGAATTCAGCTCAAGAAGAGAACAGGAGATCCTACCATGCACTCTGCAGACAAAGCTGTATTCGCCTTCCAGTAGGCTGACTCACTCTGGCTCCAGTCTAGATCTGGCTTCAGAACATCCACAGTGTCTGAAAAAGACTCCTTCAGGTGTCTGGCTTTGTGGAGATGGGCAGACAGTTTTGAACAGCATAAAGGTTCAATTACTCTTCATTCATTTGCCGTCCTCACCCTGCCTCCAACCCCTCCGTCTCTCCTGAATCCTGCAGAGCGAACTGGCTGCCGGATTCTTGATCCCCCTTCTGCAGGCTCATCCGCCAGGGCAGCTCATTCCATGCTAAACTAGACCCACCCTCCCATTCACCTTGTCTTGTCCAAAACAGCAGCTGCTATTGCGTATCACCTATGGTCGCTCTCCCTGTTTTCTCTGTCCTTGTATGTGTCATTAATTTATTTATTCTCAGGGATCTCTCTTCATGGAAGAAAGAGAAAGTGAACAGGGGACTGGTCTCCCTTCTGTGAGCTTTCTCCAGCCCTGGTCTCTGGCTGCCTTTCGTCTGAGCTACCCGCACTTCCTGCTGCAGCTGATTCAAGCTCTTGCTTTCTTGTGGACCCTTAAGCAGGCTTCTTTCCGCCTGGTCCTCAACCCTCCGGTGTGGCATGTGACAGCGCCAAGTTCAGGGCCTTGTGGGGCTCCTCTGGACCCAGATCTGCTTGCTGATGCCAGCTTCCCTGGCTGACTGCCATGAGCCCTCTCGTGCTCGGTCAGTCACCTCCGTGCCCCTTCCAGATGCGTGGCAATGACCTTTTTCTCCCTGAGCCTCTGTCTTCTCATTTCACTTTAGATTTTGTGAGCCCCTGATGGGAACATGATATGAACCTACACGGCCAGCCCAACAAGTTTAATGAAACTTGGCCATATTTACTTATAAAGCCACTGACTAACAATGAAGGTTTTACAGAGGCAAAAATCCTGACTGCTAGCAGTCATAGACAGTAGCTGTTCTATTATATCACCTTCAGTTTCAGACATTTATTCATATTTTAATGTTTGCTGTAATTTTAATTTTAATCTTTATGGAGTACAGTATGATTATTAAATACATAACATATTATTCAATGTATAACAGTCAAATCAGAATAGTTAACATTTCCACTTATTTAAACTTAATTTTTTATTAACACATGGTAACTGTACATATTTATAAGGTACAGTGTGATGTCTCAGTACACGGATTCAGCACATCCAGCCAGGCACTTGCTAGCTCTATCCTCTCATCAGTACCTCATGTGTGGAGCATCATGCCACCCTCTTTGATTGGTTCTAAAGCACACAGTAGGTCGTTGTGAAGTGCAGCTGCCCCACAGCACTGCACACTTTTTATTGGGTTATGGAGTATTAGCAAATTTTCAATTTATAGAAGAAATAGCTGCAAATATTAATTTTTGGCACACTTTTGATCATCAGCTTTATTCCATATATTTTAGAAGTGAAAGGAAATATTTTTTGTAAATATTAGGCAAACCTATGGATTTTTAAAATAAACATCAAAGCAACATTAAAAATTAAGCAAATAATTCAGGTATTGCTTTGTGCAGTTATGAATTGATTGTTTCAAATAAGTTCTCCTATGTATTATCCCCCCAAATGACCTAGACTTTTCTTACTTTGGAAACTACAGTATTTTTCTAACAGAGTGGCTGGCAGTCTCGTAATACTCTTAGGAATAATGGAAAGAAAAGCTGCAAAGAGAAAGCATCAATGTCTATTTAAAGTTGATTTGCAGCAGCGGCTACACAGCTCGTGTAGCTCACTCGACACTGCAGCGAACGGGTGAGGCGCTGTCCGAAGCGTACCCGATGGAGGCCATTCCAGGAGAGCCAGGCAATTGCAGAATTTTAAGAATGCTCCAACTCCAGGACAAGATTGGAGCGTGCTTCCCTCCTCTTCCCGAAGACTGAAGTGACAATGACAAAAGCAGGCAGCAGTTCACGTACGGACGAAGAAGACAAACAACATCAGTGCATGAAGCCATCGGCCCACTTCCACGGATAGAAACAGATACCGCGCTAAGCAGCAGCCACGGAGCTCCAGCCCTGGGCCTGTCCCACAGCAGCTGAGATCAAGGGACAGCCACTTTGAGTGGTGCTCTTGAGAGCTGATAATTATCAAGATTGAATTTTATAGAGGACTTGTGATGTGCCGAATAGTGCCACTCCTGATGCCACTTAATCCTCATGGCAGCTTTTACAGAACGAATGCTGTCACTAACTCATAGCTGAAGAAACCCATCACTTACGTCACCAATTATCCTTTCCTGGAGTCACTTTTAAGGGTGCTGCTTTTTTCCTTTTCCTTACTTTCACTGAACTGATCAAGCTGCGTTTATTCCAGTCTCCCCTGCTATGTTGAGGGATTTCTCTCTCTCCCACAAATGGCTACCTCCCTCGTGCTGTCCTCTGTCTCTCCTGCCCCAGGAATTCTCGCTTTCGGCTTTTGCCTCCTTCCAATACACACAACCCTTCAACACATGCTCACCCCGCCCTCTGGCTCTTTCTCTCGCCACCTGCCTCACCATGGGATTTGGGGATGGATTATTTAGTCTTTCTCTCCATCACTAACCATTACATTTTTCTGAAGTCATTAAAAATCTTTGATAGAGCACTTTCTTTCACAAGAGTGCATAGCCAACACTTGCTGGTCCTAACTGCCCGCTGTCCATTTATACTTGAGGATAAACAGCTCTTACAGGTGTCTTGGTCACCCTGTTTCCTCTCCATCGTGTCTCTATGCTGAAAGTTTTGTTTCCTATTTTCACATTTACTGTCCTCCTAGAATACTCTCCCTACATGCAAAACACGAAGCATATATTTTCTGATTATTTTCATATATTCCACATTCAAAATTCAATTCCATTCACCTGCACAGGAGAGTGACAGTTGGCTGACGTAGGATCTTAGATGTAGATATTCTCCTCCGAGTGGGGTGTGTTCACTGATGCTTCCAGTGTTACACATAAGAAGTCTGATTCTTTTTTCTTTGTAGGAAATTTATTTTTTTTCTCTCTATAAGATTATAAAATTTTTTCATTAGCCTTTGACTACAGGAAGTTTTCTTTATTGATCAGTGTTACTCGAAGCTCAGTGACTCCTTCCAATATGCACACACGTCTTTCATCAGTTCTGCGATGTTTTCTCCCATAATTAACATCCTGCTCTCTTTGAACATGTTTTTCTAGAATTCTCTTTAAAATTATTGTTCCTTTGCTTAGTAAAACTCTTGATCTTTCTTATGAAAAAGTGTATTTTCTTGTCACCCACTTTGCATCTAGGACATGCCTCCCTACTCTCCTTCCTCGCCACTGTTCCTGGCTTGGCAGAGGCTGTCCTCTCCACTTACTGGAGTGTTTGGTAGGGACGTTCTCTCCTTAGGCCCCTGGCGTCTGCTTTCCTCCACACGCCAGGAGTTCTTGAAGTTTTCTTTTAAGCTACATACTGCTTGAGCCTTCATTTCTGTCCAGGAGCACCTTAGCTCAGAGTGCCTGTGTCACCCATGCTGGCTCCCAAAGGACTGCTTGGCCCATAAGCTTTTCTCAGAACCTAACGTCTGAGATCTGACTGCTGAGATGCAGAAGCAGAGAAGAGAGAGTAAAAAAAGAGATGAAAAGAGTTTTAAAACATAATAATGTATTTCATATAGATCTTAACTTAAACTATAAAAATGATCTATTTGGAAAAATTCAACACTCATAATTGATAATATAAAGCCATTATAACTTTAAAATGAGATAATGGAATTAAGGCAACATACTTAGAAATCTAATTTACTGGCATACACTGAAATATTTATAAATAAAATTATATGATGGTTAAGATTTGCTTGGAGACATTGGAGGTAACTGAGTGTAGCTGTGGATGATCTAAGGTCAGCTTTAGTGTCTAGTTTGGTTTTTTCCTTAAAATAAAAACAAGTGGGCTAGGGAGATGGCCTGATCATCTCAGCGCCTGCCTGGCAAGCGCAAGGACCCAGGTTCATTCCTCAGTACCCCAAGCCTTGCCAGCCCCAGGACCTCGGGCGTGCCATCCCAGTGATGGTGCACTCCTGTAATTCCAGCGCTGGGGAGGCTGAGACGGGAGGATCACTATGATTCTGAGCTGCGTAGTGAGACCTTGTACTGGGGAGAAAGCTCAGTGGAATAAGTGCTCGCCTGGCAATCACAAGGTCCTGAGTTCAGTCCCTGGTACCATAAGAATACATACATACATACATACATAATTTTTCTAAAAAAATAAAAATAAGTAATTTTTAATACTCAGAAAAGAGCAATAATGTCAGCCTCCATTTTTTTATTTTATTTTTTATTTTTCCATAATTTTACTGAGACACAAATAGCAATGAGACAGTTTCAAACCAAATTGGTAGGACAGTTTCAATAATTAACACATTGCATTAGGCTCAGATTTTTCCTGTGTATTCTTTCCAAGTGGCCTTTTTAATAGCATAGTTGGACTTCTTCATGAAGGTCTCCCAAGATCATAAAATCAGGAGCTGATAAATTTTCTGAAGATGTAAGCCTGCAGCAGCACGCTGTCCCACCTGCACATTCGGCCCAAGACAGATGTGGGCACCCCCAGGCTCACTGCAGGAGGAAACCCCACCCTGAGCAGCAGTGTAAAGCTGGAAGGCGTGGCCCTGAGGGTTGCTTTTGGGTGCTTGTACTGTAGCTATGCATAAAGTAAAACTGAAGTTGTAAGTTAACTTGCCTTTTCTTTCCCAGGTAAGAGGTGCTGGACACGAGCAATTTGTGGTAGGTAGAGAGCTCATGGCCTATTTCTTCCCCAATTAGTATTTGTTCCCTCCCTGCAGCGTGCCAGGGTTTTGTCCTACTTGTACCAAAGCAAGGATAGATAACTGCAGTAATAGAAGTGGAAGTTTCTACTTTGGCAGTGTCCCCATAGGCTGGCTTCTCCCTCAGGACTTGGCAGATGTTTAGAGCTGACTCCTGTTAGGATGAAACAGGTGACAGTGGCAGAGCAGGTCAGAGAGAATATAAATCCTCTTGAAATCTCCAGCCAAGTCACTTAGACCATTTCTCTCCACTTTCTCAAAATTATCCTGGATGTGTTCCTCGGCCTCTGTGCTCCGGAAAGGGCAGGCTCTGCTGTGGCTGCTCACTGAAAGCCTGCTGCAGCCCTCCTGCTCGTTCCCCACCCGCCCACAGCAGTGCTCTCAGGAAAGGCTCAGACCACCCCAACCCGGCTCATCACTTCCCCGCCCCCCAGAAATACCGCTTGTGCTTCTCTGAGCCCGTGTCGTAGAGTGGAAGTGGGCCTCAGTGCAGCAGCATTTCCTTTGTTAGTAGCACTGGAGAACCGGCCACCACATCTGTGAAAGAACATTTCCTGGAAGCAGACACCAGTCTGTCCTGCGTCCCTAACAGCAGGGAAGGTTACAACTCTTCAAGTGAAAACTGGAGATCTCTTCAGTGGAGGACACACCCAAAGCCTATCTTCTTGGGTGGAAGCGAAGGATCCACTGATCAAATTTACAAAAACTGCCAAGTACCACTGCCAATGTGTTCAACTCTCAGTGTGGGCGATGAATTTAAGAACTGAGGCTTGGTTTTGTTTACCTCTTTTCTGCAAGTCCCCACAAGGTGGCTTCTTGCACTTCTGTACAGTATCTGATTTGCTATACCTTGGTGGCTGAATAGTGACGTTCAACCTCCTGTTCTATATGTATCTGTACGTACGAGCTGTGTTCACAACCCCATTCCTAACCCAGATGCCTGTTTTGACTACTTTTCTAAATACTCCCCAAGTTTTTTAACCCTACTGCTTTGATTTATGTAGATAGAGAACATAAGAAAATACATAGAACTTCATGTTTTAGAAATAGCTCATATCCCAAATCCTTATTTCCTACTCACAGGAAAGACTAGATACTGACAAATCCCCTTTTCTCTTTCCTCCACAGACCTACACAAATATTTGTAGTTAGGAAGTGAGCCACATCGTGGCCATAGGTGCTCGTGAGTTTGAGCCCTGAGCCCATCCTGGTAACCATGGCAGCAGGCAGTGATGACGTCAGGAGCCTGTCTTGTGGCTTGTGTGCTCGGTGCTGCCACGCTGAAGAAAGCACAGCACAAGGTACCTAAAGGACATGGGAGAAGGCTTTCACTCCTTTTGAGAAGTATCTGGAAATGATTTCTGAAACAACTATCTAGATTCCTGCAGTCATTGTTAAACCTTCAGTCTGACAACTTGGAAATGATGGAAAGTGATATGAACACAATTTGATTTTATGTATTTGCTAATACATTAGTTTTGACTCATTTGTCCCATAGTAGGCTCCCCAAAGGCTGTGAGTTAAAGACTCAGTCTCCCCTATTTGGTGCTTCTGGGAGGTGATGGAAACTTGAGGGCCCCTG
>NW_004524588.1:27315149-27316955 GCF_000260255.1 Octodon degus | reverse complement strand
CCCTGACCTCTCTGCCCCTCTCTTGTGCGAGGGCCCTGACCTCTCTGTCCCTCTCTCGTGCAAGCACCCTAGCCAAGAGGGAGTAGTCCTGTCTGCCACTAGCTCCATCAGGATGCACCTCCACAGGCCAAGAGCAGCAGAGCCTGGAGAAAAGCTGCTGAAACGGAGGGAAGCGAACCATTTCTCTTCATAAATTGTTTATCTCTGGCATTTGTAAAAGTAAAAGAAAGCTAATGTAATTTGATTATGAAAGCATCCAGTGATGAAAGGCTGTGCCAGACCCTAGACATTGTATAAACACTTTGCAAGTTGCTGCGTGCAGTCCTTGCGCTCTTCCTGGTGTTACATCGGTGCAGGTCTTCCCACCTGACCTGCACTTATGCTGTGCCCCACTTTCCTTTCAGCTGCTTTAGGTCTCTCATTGATTATACCTTATCATTATTTCTAGTTCAGTTCATTACTGTTCAGGAATCTTACCCACTGCATGTAGACTAAGCTGTGATATTCCAGGTTCATTATTCATAATTCTAATCCACATAAAATCTTAGTCCAGTGTCTCAACTATGTTGACTATTTAAAGTGGATAACAATTTTATCCAATAAAGAATATGTATGAACTCCACCCCAGCTAGAAGTTATTTTGATGACTGTCACATAGGCAAGTAAGAAACAAGTTTTAGCTGCCCCGAAAATGAGCATTATCACAAGCGTTCGCTAGAGAGCTCGACGGTCAGCCCACAGGAGCTCCTGCTTCATGGGAGAGTGCCCTCAACAATGAAGGGGGGGCCTGGGGTAGGTCTCGGTAGTAAACTGCTTGCTTAATTTAACGTCAAGGCCCAGATTCCAACCCCAGCACTGCAAAAGTAAAATAAAATAAAAATAGTGACTAAAGGAGGCCTAACAACCCTCACAGAGACAGACGTCCCTACCACCTGAAATGTGCGAATTTACAAACATCATGCAGGACTCATCTAATAATGCACCAGCTTGGCTCAAAAGCACAATTTCTGGCCCAGTGGGTGCCCCAACGCCAGGCCCCCACTCATGGCTCTACAGGGTTCTAGGGCACCCTGACGTAGGGAAGTCCCATAACTGAGTGCTGCGTCTAGTCTTTCTAGGGGACACTGCTTGGCTGGCACTGGGCAGCTTCTGGCCCAGCTGATCCCCTGGACCGCCATGCAGCTCCTGCACGTACTGGCCTTGGGAGCCTGCCCGAGCCAGGCGGAGGACAGACTGAAGTTGTACCTAGTGCACTGGGTCCTAGTTAGAAAGCTGCAAAGAACTTTGATGCAATGACACTGAAAGCAAAACTTTGAAAAATGGCACTGGTAATAAAAAAGTCCATCCTGTCAGGGGTGTGCTGGGATCTGTAATCCTAGCACCCTGAGAAAAGAGAATTGCAAATCTTAGCCAAGCCTGGGCAACTTAGTAACTCAGCAAGACTGTCTCAAACTAAAAAATAAAAATGGGTTGGGGATGTAGCTCTGTGTGAAGGCCCTGAGTCCAATCCTGGTAACAGGCAGACACATACACACACCACCAAAAAGTACGATGTAACACTTTCATTGATCTAATCAGTTGAATGAATTAAAAAACTATGCTTAAGTGTGCAAAAACAACTTCTGAAACTGCTAACAAAACGCTCAGTTACCCCATGCGCCGCAGGGATGCTGCCGGCCGCAGGAGGATGCCGTCGGCTACCTTCAGGAGAAGCGCGCCCTCTTGTGGGTGCGAGGAGGGATTTTTAACAAAAGGTTGAAATCTTTTTTTTTTTTTCCAAAATTTTATTGATAAACAGCAATGAGA
>NW_004524588.1:27312333-27314212 GCF_000260255.1 Octodon degus | reverse complement strand
AGAGGAAATCAGAGCGCAATTCTTTCTGAAATAAATCTTTTTAAATACGTTTTGTTTCTTCTCGATATTCACAGAACTAAAGAGAAAGAGTGGGCAGGGCGGAGGCCCACCGTGTGCCGCCTGGCCTGGCGCAGTCTTGCTTTGCAGCGCAGGCTGCCCCCGCCGTCGGAGGAGCCGGACACAGCGCGCTCTAGGCTTTCCAGCAGGCGGGGGCGTGATCTGGGTGTTCTTGCCTCTGCAGTCCCGTGTTGAGCCCTAACACTAAGGTGAAGGCGTGTAAGAGCGGTGTCTTCGGGTGGTGAAGTGCTCTGCTCCCCGGGCTCTGTCACCATGGATGCACTGTGACCCCAGAGCTGCTTTGCCTCGCCGTCCCGCGCAGCCAGCTGCAAGGGTGCGCCGGGAGCAGTGGGACCCCTCGGCCCCGGGACCCGCAGGGCCCTGGTCTTGGACTTGGTCTCTATGAGAACTCTTTTTCTGTGACTACAAGGCAGGCAGTATGGTCTAGAGGTCCAAATGGACTTCATACGGATTTTTAACCCGAGAGCTATTGACATTCTGGATGAAATAATTCGCTGCTGTGTGAGCTGTTCCGTGCCTTGTGGGTCGCGTATTAACAGCCGGTCTGCACCAACCTGACGCCGGCGCTAACCCTCACCAGCCTCACCTGTCCTGGAGGACAGACTGCAAGTAACAGGAACACCAGCGCGGAGGCAAAGGGTAAGAAGCAGGCAAGCCCCATATACGTTCCCAAGTTAGAGATGACAAATTTGAAAGAAGGGTCATAGAATCAGAAAGTCAGACAGAAACAAACTTTTGGTGTGAACAGCTGTTTCTGAGATGGAAAGACAGCAAGAGGAGTTGGCATCACCACCATTCGCACTGGAGAGTACCACTAAAGGGCACCCAGCGGGGGACACGTCACATTTGAGACAGTTTCAGACAGCAAAATGGAAACGTCAACTTGCACTGAGTATACAATTTGAAAATTAAGGAACAAGGCCAGACTGTTAGTCTAAACTTCAGAGTCACTAGTTTAACTAAGACATACATTTATTTATTTTGGGGTTTTTTTGAGACAGGACCTTGTTGTATAGTTTGGGCTGGTCTTGAACTCATAGTTAGCCTCTGTCTTAGCCTCCCTAGCATTGGAATAACTGTTATGGATCGCTCAAAATAGGAACCAGATCAGTCAGATTGAAATTTGGAAAGCCGGTTATTACTGAGCTCAGGGTCCCCGTCTGCTCTCATGCAGGAGAGGACCAAAAGGCCACGGCCCAGGAAGCAGGGAGGGGTTTTAACACCTGGAACCACATTGAGTTTGATAAACAAATTTATTGTCTGACACAAAATAATGCTTTTAGAGTGATTGGGGCCACTACTTAACCTATATTTTCTGGGGCTTTTGTTTCAGTTTCTGGTTATCTTGCACCCAAGTATCTGCAGGCAGCCTTGCGTAGCCCGAGGTTATAAGAAGTTAAAGCCCATTTAATTTCCTTTTGAAGTCATCTCTGTAAGCTAACTTTGCTGACAGGAATTGGTGAGGGTCACAGGAATTTTATCTTAGCAAACAGCAAGAAACAGCCACTAGTTACTAAACAACTTATTTTTTCCCATAATTTTATTGATAAACAAATAGCAATGAGACAGTTTTTAATCAAATTGGTAGGACAGTTTCAGTAATTCACACATTGCATACATTCTTCCTAGGGGTTAATTGCTGTACAAGATGCAGACATGGTATCCTATTTACAAACACCATTAGAACAAATCCCTCTATTCATTAAGAGAATGTAACTATATATCTGTCCTAACCACTTTGAATACACAGATACAAAATGGACATTCATCTATATCCCTTTTTTCGGTTAAGTTCCGTTAT
>NW_004524588.1:27310759-27311913 GCF_000260255.1 Octodon degus | reverse complement strand
GGGACATTACCCAGTTACATGACGTTACAGTACAAGTTCTCATATGTCCTGAGTCTTAATTGACCTTAGAAGGTTAGGGCCAAAATGTTGGCTTTCCTTGAAGCCCTCCTTTTTCTCTAATTTTGGTCTGAAAACTTAGGTTGTTAACCCTCCAGAAGAGACGCTTATTGTTATTACCATACAACCTGGGCTGTTAAGCTTAACCTCACTATCTGTGTGAATATCAAACATTTTAGGTAAACAACTTAGAACAGTGGTGAGTATACACTTACAACAGAAAGCACAAGATTTGCATTTATAATCTAAAACATGAGTTGACCCATTACAATAACGTTTATGGAACTTACCTAGAAAGTGCATAGAGGTTGAAATTTTAACACAACAGGTGTAAGGATGGAGCCCCATCCAAACATTCAGTGTAAGGGTCAGGAGAAGGAACAAGCAACAGAGACAGAAGCAAGGAAACAGGTGCACAACAAGCACCTGTGATGTTCTACAAGTCACAGACTCTTAGAGCCTTTCTGTTTACAGGAAATGGCTTCATCTAAGTAACTCCTGTTGTCATGTGCTAATTAATAAATATCTGTAATTGATTGTAGTTTTATGTAGGAATTTATTCCTCCTGGTTATGGACTCCTGAGGATGAAGACTTACACTGTCTTTCGAGATACCAGAGTGAGTGGCACATAGCTCGTAAAACATGTTCAATTGATACAGAAATTTAATGTGAAACTCATACTTTTGAAGTAAAAGTACCTGCAAAATAATAAAAGTCACTGAGATTCTTAATTCACAATTAACAAAACTCACATGCAGTTCATATAACCGTGAGTGCTGCTATAAAGGACTCAACCACAAAAAATCGGCCCTGCCGGATCGCAGCAGGAAGGGTGCACTCACCCTTGCCTTGCCTTCGACGCGTCTCAGCCGGCTAGCACTCTTTATTTACTGGTATGGTTTGTGTCTAGTTGTCTCCCCAAAGCCTCATGTGGTCACAGGGTTTTTCAGAGCTCGCTGAACCGAGGGTGTGTGATTGATTCATAATGCAATGCTGGGATTAAGTGCAGGTAGTTGTTGGATCAGATTAGATTAGATTAGATTGGCCCTGCCCTAATCCTGGTAGACTGGATCCAATATAAGGGATAAAAAGAGGC
>NW_004524588.1:27309196-27310584 GCF_000260255.1 Octodon degus | reverse complement strand
TCTCTCTCTCTCTCTCTCTCTCTCTCTCTCTCTCTCTCTCCCTCTCTCTCTCTCTCGCTGCTTTGCTGCAATCTGCCTGCGTGAACTGCCCTCCTCTGCCAAGCCACCCTGTCTGTGCACTGAAACCTCTACAAACCATTATTTAAACAAACCTTCCCTCCCTTGACTTGGGGCCTCAGGTACACTGTTTTAGCAATGAGAAAAGTAACTAACACATACATTTCCTTATTTATTTCAGGGTTTTTTTGAGGCAGGACCTTGCTGTGTAGTTTGGACTGGCCTTGAACCCATGGTTAGCCTCTGTCTTCGCTTCCCTAGCATTGAAGTTACAGTACTGGCTATTTGTTTTATAAATAAGAAATCTAGATATAATTTTATTTAAATAAGAAAATTGACCCCAAGACCATGTCGTCAGATGCTTTTGGACACATGCTGGAATCTGAAGGAGCACAGTTGGATTTGTCTTTATTGCCTTTATAGGTTTTTGATTAACTAAAATAACTCATAATTGCAAATCTATATAAAATTACTTGTACATTAATAGTTAACCATATTTAATGGTAATTAGCAACTCTATAGATTAACTACACAGGTAAGGGAACAAGCAAAAATATTAAGAAGTACATCCTAAGACATCTAGCCAGTAAATGGCCCTGAATTTAAAACCAGATTTGACTGCAAAAACATAGATCTTAAATATGAGGGAATCAGGGGCTGGGAATACAGCTCAGTGGCATAAATGTCTGCTTGGTAAGTGCAAGGTCCTGAGTTCTATCCCCAGTACTGGAAAAAAAAACGAGGGAATGTAACAGTCTACTGACTCACATGTATGAAATGGCTATAGTTATTTTCAATGCTGGGGAGCAAAGCCAGGGCCGTGTGTATGCTAAGCACACCCTCCACCACCAACCTACCACCCCAGCTCCCAATCTGCTTTTCAATGTAGCCATTCCTTAAGTTACTGGAGAAGGAAAGGAAATATGGAAACAGGAACCAAAATTATTCTGCAGCATGATTACAGACAATACTCACAGACTATGCTGGAAGAAAACACACAAAACAAAAATTGGAATGACCCCAGGAAGTAGATCTGTGAGTGATAACTTCTTTTTCACTTCTTAGTATTACCTCCCCACACAGAGGGTCCATGCTGTTATTTTTACTTTGAAAACACTTAAATTTACTTGTCTCAAAATTATTTTTCCCATAATTTTATTGATAAACAAATAGCAATGAGACAGTTGCAAATCAAATCGGTAGGACAGTTTCAATAATTAACACACTGTATACGTTCTTCTTAGTGGTTAATTGCTGTACAAGAATCATTCTATTCATTAAGAGAATGTAACTATATATCTATCCTAACCACTTTGAATACACAGATACAA
>NW_004524588.1:27262066-27309005 GCF_000260255.1 Octodon degus | reverse complement strand
GGTTAAGACCAAGGTAAAGCAGGACCTGTGCAACAAGAGTTGTAGCTTTTGGGTCTGAGAAGGTCAGTGAAATCCCCTCAGGATTTATCCTGAGATCCTACACCTCAGATTGTAGAAACTTTGTCAGTGTCAGCCATGTGAAAACACATAAATTTAAACAGAAGTAGAACAATATAGGACAAAGACCCACCGTATACTGTAGGTGTCGTTTAAAATTAACAACTCAACTAATCCTATCTCTTTTACATTTTCATCTGTATAGTCAGCTTTCCCAACATTGGCAAAAAATACTCAGCACTTGCAGCTTACATAAGAGGTTCATTTTGGCTCATGGTTTTAAGAGTGATTACTCTGTGTTTAGCCTGTCTCACAGCAGAAATGACATGGTAGAGGCACAAGGCAAAGGTCAGCCAGGAGGCAGAGAGGGAGGAGCCAGAGAAAAGCCCAAAGTCACACCTCTAGTGACACCTCTTCCAGTCAGTGCCCAACTCCTGACAGCACACGTAGCAATGAACCCATCAATGAGTCATCTAACTGAGAACGTAGCACCCCCTTGACCCAGTCACCTTCCCAAAGCTCCACTTCCAGACAGGAGACCTTGGGAGACATCCTAGACATAAACCACAACATTGTCCCTTGGTCCCTAAAAGACTCAAGTCCACCTCATTATGTAAAATGTGTTTTTCCCATCTCTAAGAGTCACCAAAGTCTTAACAGTTTCAGCAGGGTGGAAAAGTCCAAGTCCAAAGTCTCCTCTGAGACTCAAGGCAAGCTCTTAGCTATGAGACCCTGTAAAAATAAAAAAGAAACATACACAGGTAAACATTTCATCTTATTCACTTCCCTCTGGGACAAAATACCTGACAATGGCTACTAAAAAGAGGAGAGATTTATTTTGGCTCATGTTTCAGTCTAAAATCAAGTGGTTTCAAGGCAGATAGCATAGCACAGGGGAACAAGGGAGGAGTGGTGCTCATCTCCAGGAAACACAGAAAGCAGAGTGAGAAGCAGGAAGGGAAAAGCAGGCAGGAGGACACAAGCAGGATGCAGCCTTTCAAGTCCCACCTCCAGGGAGCGGGCTCTTGGGGTCAGATCCCATCTCCAACACCAAGTCAGGCGTGTGGCTCTATAATCCAACCACGGGGGAGGTGTCCCCGCCCTCTGCACAGATTCCGAGCCCTGACCGACTTTGGCGGCCTTCGTCACCCCTTCAACTCCCTGTCCTAGGCGAGGAGGCCGGCTTGGGTTAAGGGGCCCGAGCCAAGAGCGCGGAGAGCTTGGAGCAGCGCGGACGACGGCGTTGAGTGGTGGTAATGGTGGCCTCAGCAGGTGGGGAAGATGAAAGGTAGCCGGATCAAGCTTGGAGATGTAACTCCACACAATGTCATACAGTTGAAGAGGTTGCACCAGGTCATCTTTCCAGTCAGCTGTAAATGACAACTTCTACAAGGACATGCTGGAGGTTGGCGAGCTAGCAAAGCTTGCCTATTTCAGTGCTATTGCTGTCGGTGCAGTATGCTGCAGGGTGGATTATTCACAGAATCAGAAGAGACTTTACATCATGACACTAGGATGTCACACCTTACCAAAGGCTAGGAGTAGGAACTAAAATGTGAAATCATGTCTTAGACATCTGTGAGGAAGTTGGCACTTTTGACAACATCTATCTGCACATCCAGGTCAGCAATGAGTCAGCAATTGATTTCTACAGGAAGTTTGGTTTTGAAATTATTGAGACAAAGAAGAACTGCTACAGAGGGATCGAACCCGCTGATGCTCACCTGCTTCAGAAAAACCTCAAAATCCCCTCTGGTCAGAACGCAGATGCGCAAAAGACAGACAACTGAACAAATTACGAACTTTCTTGTACTTGCTTGTCGCCAAATAAAAAGAGAGGACAATTAATCCCCTCTCCTCTTTGTTAAGCTTTCCCCCCTTGTTCTCTTGTTCTTGGTTTTCCCTTTTCTTCCCTCTTTCCTTTAAAAGTTTTAATAATTTCAAGGACTTTTAAAAATAATCATGTTTGGATTGTTTCAGTTCTCTCATTTTTGTGAGGTATTTGGATTGAAGGAAGATCTATTTACTTTCATAGTTAAGATATATAACCCAAAATTTTTGGGTAGCAAATGATTTCAAATTTTTAAACTTTTTTAAATGTCCTGCTTTCACATTGAAGGGCAGAGCCTACAAATATTGTTTATTTCAAAAGACAAAAAGACACAGCAGCAATATTTTTTTCTTTGATTCATAGCCAAGTTTGGTGTGTTTGTGGTACTTTGGGTTTTTAAAGACTATTTGTGGATGCTTGTCCCCAGACATCGCCTTCGCCCCACCTTTAGTCCTTCTGAGCCCTCTCAGGAGTGCACCTTTGCTATCCTTCTGAGAAGTACTAAGCTTACTTGGTTTTCTAAAGCAATTGATTTTTCTCTTCTTGCTGATGGGTGGGAAGTCTGGTTAGGGAGGGTCATATGGTGGTCTAAGTATTTGAGTTAAAATGCTTTCTTGTTAATGAATGGTTGTCAGCAGGTCTGTTTTTCCTGCTATTGTTACTAGAGGCTTAGAGTGTGAGCTGGTGAGGTTAACTTTTTTTTAATATCCCAGCTAGAGATAGTAGCCTTTAACTGGCCTAAAAAAGTTTATTGTGATATGGGTTTTTTTCTCCTGTCCTTTTTCTTCAGTAAGCCCAAAATACCATAGTTAATCTAACTTTAAAAATGGAGCTGATGTCCTTACAAGTTAACACCCCTAAATGAACTTGAAGCAGGTGTTTCCTTCTTGGACATATTTTAAAATACCTAAAGGAAAGCTTAGATGGACTTGGGGAATAATAAATGCATTTAATGTCAACTAATACTGGCTATTAAAAATGTTGCCAGTGAGTGATTATATAAGAAAGAATATCTAGACAGTGTTTTTTGAGACTAATAGTTATGATGATAGTCCTTATCTGTTGGAGAATATCCCAGATTTGCTTGTACTCTGTGCCTACAATACTGAGTTTAAGGATTTGGGATACGAGGAATTATTGAATAAACTGCTTCTATTCTTGGGAAAGCAGAAGCACAAAGTGTTAATAGTACAAATACCACTGTGACCTCTACTGACGGGAGTGGCTTTACCCTAGATCATTATCTGACAAGTAGCGAGTGGTTCTGACAGGTTGGTAACTCTTTGTAAGATGAGACATCTTAAATATGCATGTTTTTCTCTCATCCAATCTCAATATTTGCAATTTTTTAGATTGTCAAGGGTAGTGACTCAAGAAACAGTCTCAGTAGAGTTGAAAGCCAATGTGCAAAGCCTGAGTTTTGTTATTTGACTTTGGGGGCGAGGGGATACCAGGGATTGAACTCAGGACTGCATGCTTGCCAGGCAGGTGCTGAGCCACTGAGCTAAATCCCTGGCCCTGTCACCTGACTTTAAAAAGGAAGTTTGATTTGTAATTTCTCATATATAAAAATCTCATCTCCAAATAAGTTACATGGTAAAATTACTTTATAGAATGTTTTTACACACTTTATAACCTTAAGTTTTCATTTGGAAATGTGAAAGTATAAAGTAAAATAGTCTTTAGCAATGTTGAGTGCCAAGAAAAAATGTTTAAAGGAAAATGTTTAATAAATAAGTCCATAGGTTTCTATCTTGGTGAAAATGTAGAAAGACCATGCCAGGTGGGCTTCAGTATGAGTTTCTTAATCTGAATCCAAGCTTAGAAGAAATCTTTAATACTAAGCACCTTTATTTAGCTTCATGGATAAGTTTCAGCTTTCTCTTGCTGAGAGAGGAGTACTTCAGTTACAGAAAGCATGAGAGTGTTCAGCCTTTTTGTAGACTTCCAGGTATCAAAATAGATTTTGATGTATAAGTGAATCTTCTGAGCCCACACCACCTCTATCTCTATAGCTATTTCACCTGGACTATCCAAGCAGTCCTATGACTGTATCCCTAAAGGTGGTTGATGAAAACCAAATACCTGCCTCACAGCTAAGTACATGTTATTTAAAGATAGAAAAAATATTCAAGTTTGAATTGAGTGTGTAGGCTTCCTATTGTAGTTTCTTTTCCCACTGGTCAGTGACTGCATCTAAATTCTTAGTGCTTGTAAAGGGTTAATTTTCCTCCATCAAGCTGGTATTAAATAATTCTATCCACTTACAGAAGGGAAGATGTGGAAGAGGTAGATATTGGGCACTACTCAATAAAGACTAATGTCCATTGTTGAATTTGTTATTTTGATAAATGGTAAAAATAACCTTAGGCCTAAATCAGTAATTCTGTTAACTAGAAGATCACAGAATCTATCCATCATACTTTTCAAGATAGATGGTTTTTACTATGGGGCAAATAGATTAAAATTGTACCACATGCTAAGTAGCACGTAGGTCTATAAAAGAATCTATAGAGAACTCTATGCAATATAATTTGTCCATATTAGTTTTCATTCCAGGGAAAGAGTTCTAAAGTATCTCCAAAGCAGTTTTCTCATCAGCTGAAAAGTCCTTCAGCAAGAGAACAATTGGGAAACCATGGTGTGTGGTGGTGGAGAAGAAAAGCTCCCTCAGTTTTTGGAGGGAATGACTTTAAAAATACTTAAATGGTTGAGTTTACTTGCAGTTAAAAATTAAACTTTTCAATTTTAACACTGCTGTTGCATCTGAAATAAACTTATGTGATGTTCTGGAGAGAGATAGATATTACAACCACCTCCAAAAGGCCAACGTCTGAGCACGTGAGGTTTCAGGGGCCACCTGGATAGGAACTGTGTTGTGATTGGTAGCATCAAGTTGAGTAAGTAATGCAGCTACATTGGCTCAGAATAGCTCTTGGTGTGGGTGACCCTCCCTAGAGAAGACTATTGCCAGAACAGTACAAAAAGGGAAACAGAGTAGAAAGGATTGCTTCTATTTTCCTTGTAGGAGCTCCAGGCTTCATCACCAGCAATGTTGTCTCCTGGCTTCCAGCACAGACTCAAGCTTCCTGAGCCTCCCATCTCAGACTCTAGCTTCCTGATATGGACTTGCATGGAACACTGCATGGAGCTTAAAGCCTTGGACTGGACGCTTCAGATCCCCAGTGCACAGACCTCTTGCACTCTTCCATACCCACTCTGAGCCAATTTTGTAAATTCTTATATGTTTGTACGTCTTGTATTATATATTTCTCTGGTAAGCACTGACTGATACACACCACAACACATTTTCATTCAAAACTTTAGGAGTCAGAACAAAACCACAACCAAAATCCAGTAAGTCAAAGAATAAATCCTGTAGCTTTATGCCCAGAACCCAGGACAGGCAGTAGCCAGTTGTGCATTTCTAAGAGCTTGGACAGCTCTGCCTCAGTGCCCTTTCTGGTTGGAGCCCATGTGGCTTCTCTCTTAGGCTGGCCCCACCCACTGCCTTTAGATTTCCTCAGCCAAAATGGATGTTTCTGGGATCTCCAACAACTGAGGGTTTCCACTGCACCTTTGGCTTCAAACTCTCAGCTGCATCTATTGTCCTTTAAGAGGCACGGTGCCTTGCCTCCCAGGTCTTCCTTTTAAATCTGGGTAGAAGCCTCCATATCCCACAACTCCTGCAATCTGTATGCCTCAAAACCTAGCATCATGTAAATAGCATCAAAGACTGCCACCAGCTTGAGCAGTAGCCTGTCCCTCTTGCATCATGACTGCAGAGGCCTCTGAGTGCCAGGGCAGTTGAATACGGGAATATAACTCTCTTCTCAAAGCACAGCATTCAAAAGAGTTCATCCCTTTATACCTCGGAGCTTACCTCTAGCCATTTTCTGAGATTCCTTAAGGCATTTTTACTATTACCCTGATGCAAAGTAGTTGGCTTCCTTATATTTTTAAATTTATTTTTAAAACTTCTAATGTTAGTATGTGTTTGCAATACATAATGATTACATTCCTCATGGGAAGTTAACACATTTGTATAACACATCTTAATACATTTTTCATTCCCTTCCCTTCCTATCCTTCTCTGCTCCCTCAAGTCTTTTGGTCCTCTTCCCATTTGCAAAAATTCCATCACCCTATTTCCTATTATCTTTTTTGTTTGTCTTGTTTTGGCTTGGTTTAGTTTATTTTTTAATTTTAGGGAAGGGTTCACAGGGTGTTCAGGGTCTCACTACTAGATGAGACTTGTAGTGATTTACCTGTTTACAGCCTCTCAAGAGCTGGTATTACAGGTGTATGCCATCATGCCCAGTTTCAATTGCCATCTCAGCGTGCCCCAGGGGTGGGGCCAGCTCTGCAGGCCCAGGGATGGAACCCCTGACCCTGCACCTGCTTGCAGGTGCTTTAATCCATCAAGCTATTTGGACAGCCCTTCTATTAGCTGTTTTGAAAATGTTTAAATTTTAATGCAATGCAAGTAGATATTAAGAAAATATAAAACCAGTTTACTTCTATGAAAAAAAGCAAAATTCCATAACAGAGTATCATAATAAAAGAATAGCCAAAATGTTATCAAAGTACAAGTGGCAGACAAAAGAAAACAACAAAGACAATAAAAAGGTCCTCCCTTGCAAAGAAAAAAAAGGCAAAACTTTCTTTTCGCTGAACAAAGAAAACTAGTGATACAAATGAAAACAAATCAGGTTTCATCATATTTTTGAAACAACAAAATAGATAATTTGAGGAGTTATTTGAATTTCTGTGTACTTCCTACATACTAGTCTTCTATTTTGATATAGTTATATATAGCCTCAAGTAAGAGAGACCATGTAATATCTAACATGGTCCGTCCAGCTCGAGCCCCAGTGGTACATGGATGACTGGCCCACTGGGCATCTGGAACCCCTGGTGGCTAGCTGTTTTGCACAAGATGGTGGAATTGACATCAGAGCTGCCCAGCAATGAGACATATGATTTATTGCCCCATTGTGAGCATGTTAAGCTGTGTGTCTGACTTATTTCACTTAACATTATATTCTCAAATGGCTTTAACTTATCTTCATTGTGTATGAATACATCTTTATTGATTGATCTCTTGATTATATACGCTGTTTGCAAGATCTAACTATTATAAATTATGCATCTATGAACACAGGCATGCATATATCCACATAATACAATGACTTCAATTTTGGGGAAGATACTAGAAAAGGATAGCTGACTCTAATGAAATTACTATTTTTAAATTTTTAAGAAATCTCCACTATAATTTTTGAGGAATTTCTTACCATGATTTCCACAGTGCATGTACTAGCTTACATTCCCACCAACAGTAAAGAAGAGTCCCTTTTCCCCTACATCCTTGTCAACATTTTTTAGTATTTTTTGATGATGATCATTCTTTTTGAGATAAGATGTTATCTCAATGTGGTTTTAATTTGCATTTCTCTGATAGCCAGTGATCTGCTCTTCTTATTCTGATAAATGTCTACCCATTTTTTGGGTCTTTTGCTTTGGAGGAGTGTCTAATTTTCTTTGAGTTCTTTATATATTCTAGATATAGAATAATCCTTTGCAAAATGAATAGTCCTCTGTCGATGAATAGCTGGCAAAAAAAAAAAAAAAACATTGTCTTCATGCTGCCTGTTTCCTTTGTTATGCAGAAGCTTTTCAATTTGATATGATTTCATTTGTTGATTCTTAACATTACCATTTCTTGTGCCATCAGAGTTCTGTTCAGAAATCCTTGCCTATGTCTATGTCTTCAAGAGTGTTATATATTTTACCTTTCAGCGGATTAAGTCTTTCTGTTTTAACATTTATATCTTTCATCTATTTGGTTTAAATTTGCTATACGGAGAGATATATGGGTCTAGATTTAGTCTTCTGAATGTGCATATTTGATTTTGCCAGCATCATTTATTACAGAAGCAATCTTTACTCCAATGTATGTCTTTTGCTTCTTTGTCAAAGATCAAATGGCTGAATGTACCCAAGGGTCCTGCTTCCTCAGTTCTTGTCCACTGATCCATATGCTTGTTTATACGGCAGCATGTTATTTTAATCACAAGGTTTTAGTACAACTTCAAATCTGGATTGTGTTGTTTCTTGCTTTGCTTTTATTAGTCTGTATTTTTTGCTATTATGGGTTTCTTCTGGTTCCATATGAATTTCATGACTATTTTTTCTCTGTGAGAGGTGTTATTGATATTTTGATGCAGATGGCATTAAATCTTTATATATCTGTTTTAGAAGTACAGTGGCATAGGGATCCGTTGGTCTCATTGTGGTTGATTCTACTTGGGAGACACGGCGGCAGGAATGAGAAAGATAGACAAGAAGGCAAAAGCTGGGCTATGTGGTCCCTAGTCTGCCTGATGGGCAAGACTAACTCAACCCACAACAAAATGATCCTTTATTTTTACCTTTGCAAAGTTTATTAACACATGTCACAAGGTTGCCTAATGACTAATAGCTGACCTTAACAAGATAGGATGTTTATCTTAGGAGTGACGTAGGTTATTTGCTTTAGGCACTGAGGCCCAGTCCCATTTACACATATTTGATCAATTTCCTAGCTTCCTGCAGTGCCCAACATATCCCCTTTTCTGTGTTGTTTTGTCAGAGATGGGTGTTCCATTGCAGTTAGAGAAGCTGTATTTGGAGAAGTCTTTAAAGGACCTTTTCATACTTGATGACAGTCCAAATACTGTAAGTACTCAAATTCAGTAACATAACCCTATATAGCCCAATAATCCATAATTGTAGTAAGTTATCAGCAGAGCTGGTAATTGTCAAAGTAGTTGACTTGAGCCTTTTACAGCTCAGCATAGTATGGCATTACTTTTTATATCACATGGTTATATTTTTTTGCTGGATGGTTAAGACCAAGTTAAAGCAAGACCTGTATAACTACAAATGTAAATTTTACTGCCTGACAACATCAGCAAAATCTCCTCAGGATTTACCTTGGGACCATGTACAGTACCTTGTCGATCCTTTGTCAGTGTCAGCCATGTGGATAAGTCACGGCCATTGCTTGACCAGTTTGCTCTCTGTGAGAGCCTGAAATTTTTTTTTTCTCCATGTGACTCTCCTTGGGCACACTTTACATCATCAGTCACTTTCCTTTGTGGCCCCATAATCTCCTTGATCAGAAAATTTGGGATACTACTGAGTTACAGGATGTCAGAGCAGAGGTTCTTGTATGTCCTGAATCCTCATTGACCTTGAAAGGCTAGGGCCAAAATATTGGCTATCCTTTTAGCCCCTCTATCTCTCTAATTTCTGATCTGCAAAACTTAGTTGTTAAACATACAGAAGAAAAGCTTAAAGACATTACCCTATAACAGAGGCAGTAAAGTTAACATTACTATCTATCTGAATATCAAACACCTTAGACATAAGATGGAACTGTTATTTTCCAACAACCATTGATATTCTTCTTTTTTTTTTGTACTTTAGGGAATGGTCTACAAGGTGTTCAGGGTCTCACTACTAGATCAGACTTGTAGTGATCCACATATTTACAGCGTCCCAAGAGCTGGGATTACAGGCACACGCCACCATGCCGTCTCAATCATTGATATTCTAATATTTAAATCCCTACATAATGTTAAAAAAACAACAATTACACATTTTAATACAGAAATTTAGAAAGCAAACTATATACAACCTTGTAACAGGTCAATCCTATGACATTTTGTGACTTGCTTACATTTTCGTTTTGACAACATAAGCCTTTTAACCAATCTTCTTTGATACATGAGAATTTTTCACCTAATTCTCCTTAATTGAGACATACATCACAAGGCTTCCCCATTTTTTTTTATTAAGGAATTGGAAAGAATGTTAAGAATATTAACACTGTAGAAGACTTGTACACTTGGAATCATGGATACACTTAAGACACTGTGAGATTAACAATGAGTTACATACACATGTGCAAATCTTTGTTTCTTAATTTAGTTGAATGTCAAAACCATTTTTAAGAGAAAACCCAATTGTAATTTTTCTGAAAGACTTTTACTTTAAGCCCATGACCAGTTTATTGAGGGCATCTCCTAAGAGACAGATGACTGGCAGCGCCTCATTAACACACAAAAGGTTGGCCACATCCCTTATTCATCGGTAGGACTCCTCTCTGAATAATTGCTCCGCACTCTAAGGAATTTTTACTTAATTAATTTAAACTTTTCGATGACTTGTGTATAAACTGATTTTGATGTGACTTAGACCAGCTGGTAACTTAAGAAAAGGCAGGCTTTTAAGCCTGTATATCCATTGTTGTATTATGAACAAATGATCAAAAAGGGAAAAAAAGGGAACAACTGTTCACAAAATGACATACACTAAACAAATACACAGTACACACAAATGATCATCTTTACAAAATTATGAGTGCACTCAGCTATATATTCCTGGCCAGAATAACCTATAGTAACTATTGCAATTTTTTAAAAGAAATTTAAAATTACAAATAGATTAGCCAGATTTTGTCAATAAGCAGTAATCTCTTATCAGAAAGTTTTGGAAGGAATAGTCTTTTATCTCCAGCTAATATGCAGATTTTGTATTTTTTGTCTTAATACTAGTAAAATTTAACTCAGTTATCTTTATATATTTTACCATCTACTTAGACCTTAGATTTCCATTTTACCAGTTCCTTCAATAGGCCTCAGGTTGGATCTGGCCTCCTTATTGTTAACTTCGTCCTCAGATCTGGCGTCATAATATAGCCTGACAGCACACTCTGGTACCCAAATAGGTCACTCCGCATTCTCTAGAAGAACACAAGCACACTCTCCCCCAGGTTAGTAGCGGGCGGGGTCCCTTCCATTGCCCAGTATGGAGATCTCGCTAAAGGACTCTTTCTAGCATTTTTGCATGTATTTGATGGAATTGTCTTTCTGCTGCTATACTTCCATCTTTTGTAGAACTTAGAAAGTTAATAGTGTTTTTATACCTGAAGAACATCATTTAACAATTTCCCAGGCCTGTGCTCCAGTCAAATGAGACTGTTTGCGAAGGCAGAAGCATTTTGATGAGAAGTAGCATGAGACACAGAAGCTTGTTGAACAGCGTCTGAGGGAGCAATAACTTTATGTGGTGTGTGTGGCCTGTGTGACCACCGTAAGGGCCCCTGAGACTGCCAAAGAACCCCAGTAGGCATAAGCTGAGTTGGGAAAATAATTAAAACACGGATAGGGCCAGCCAAATAGCTCAGCAGATTAAAGTGCCTGCAAGCAGGTGCAGGGACCTGGGTTTGATCCCTGGGCTTGCTGTGCCGGCTCCACCCCTGGGGTGCACTGAGATGGCAATTGAGACTGTGCATGGTGGTGTGCCTGTAATCTCAGCTCTTGAGAGGCTGTAAACAGGTGGATCACTAGGAGTCTGATTTAGTAGTGAGACCCTGAACACCCTGTAGACCCTTCCCTAAAATACAAAAAAAAAAAAAAAAAAAAAGTTGGCAAAGATGGGTCAACTGTAGAGAGCTGAGCATTAGAAAGAGCCTGACTGACTTTATTCAAGGCAGACTTAGCCTCCAGTGTACATGTTCTTTTTAGAATTAGGGAAGGAGTCTCCCTTGAGAATGTCCAACAGAGGACTTAGTGCATGAGTAGTTAGCTTAAGAACTGGGCAGAGCAATTAATGTTAGCAAGTAGAGTGCATAGATCATTTAGGGTTGCAAGATGTCTAACCTGGATCTGAACAGTTTGGGGCACAATTTGTCTCTGTTGAATAAGGTGTCCCAAATATGAAAAGGGTGCCACAGTTTGCACCTTTTCAGGGTCTATCACTAGACCTCATCATCTAATTTGATAAACATGCAAGATAAAATGGGTAGGGATTCATGTGCCAAAAGAATGTCATCCATGTAACAGATAATGTATGCAGATGGGTAGGCCTGTTGCGCTGACCAAACGGCTGTAGCCACAAACTACTGGCACAGGGTTGGACTATTCACCATACCTTGTGGTACGTAACACCATTGAAAATGGTGCATAGGGGCCTGATTATTAACACAGGGTAAACCAAAGGCAAAAAGTTTTTTATCTTCAGGGTGGAGAGGGATAAAAAAGAAACAGTCTCTTAAGTCAATCCCACAATGGAAAAATGTAAAGGAAGAGCCACAGGACTGGGCATTCCCTGTTGTAGTGCTCCCATGGGTTCCATGGTACCACTGATAGATAGATAGATAGATAGATAGATAGATAGATAGATAGATAGATTTTTATTACAAAAATTGGGGTATTGCAAGGGCTATTGGAAAATTCTAGGTACCCTGCCATTAGCTGTTCATTAACCAGTGTATGAGTCGCTATAATCTTGTCCTGAGTTAGGAGTCACTCATCAACATGAACAGGGTCATTACTCAAGTTATCTTGGATGCCATCCATGGGGTTGGAGAAGAGATCAAGGCGCCTTCTGAAAATGGCCTATGCCAAAAGAAGTTCTTTTCTCCATTGATTATTTTTACCAAACTTGATTGGGATGGAAACCTTGTTGCGACATCTGATGAGCCACCAAGGAGTTAGGACTGGCCCAAAATGCTCCCATACCCTGTAATATGTCACAAACCCATGGATTGACTGGTATATGGGGGAGGATATAAGGAGGAAAATATCTAGAATGCCCTTCTGCATCCCTCCAAATTAGCAACTTAGCACTTTCGCTAGGGTAAGAAACCTTGTCTAAGCTTGTAAATCTGTAGTGACCACATCCAAAGGCCATGCCTCAGGCCAGTGTGCCAAGCAATAATTGAACATCTGCACCCAATAGCCCTTTAAGTGCTTTTCCTTCAATAGTTAACTCCATCTCTGGACAATTTTGTTTAATCTACTGAATCCAGTAAGTATTAGGAGACCCAAAAAATCTTGAATTTCCAAGGGAAAAATGACCAGGTGAGCAACGGGAGTACCTGGAGTGATGTTAGCAATGGTTTGGGTAGATTAAATAATAACTGATTTGTCTGGAATAATCAGCATCAATTAAACCAGGCAAAACCTGGAGACCTTTTAAAATGAGACTGCTGTGGCCTAGCAAGATTCCCACCATACGCTGAGGCATAGGTCCATAGACTCCAGTAGGAATAAGTTGGGGCCATAGTTTAGGAATCAATAGGAATCCGGAGGAGTAACTGAGGTGCAACCTCTACTGCCGGCTGTTGCTCGCCAAAGTGCAAAGATGCTTGTGGCAGGGGAGGGGAAAGCACCCCCAGTGTTTGCTGGGGCCAAGGCGGCCCCATTGGAAGTTTCCCTGAATGGGTCAGCCTTTCACATCAGTTTTAGGTCTACAGTCACTTGCCCAGTAGTTTCCTCATCTACACCCAGTACGTGGACTGGAAGGTTTTATTAAAGAGACAGATAAAGGCTGTGTTGTCTTTGGTGAAGCAGAACAGTTTTGGGCTAAGTGTCCCTCGTCCCCACAGTGAAAACAAAGGACCTCACTTCTTCCCCTTTTTTTAGACTGTGGACGAATAACTTGAGTAATAGCTGCTACCAAGGCAACTCCTGGTACGCGTGAGGGGCAGATAGCCACACAAATCTGGATCATCTCAGGCAGCACAGCCCGCAGTTCATGGTCTCTTAAAGCCTCTTTACGCCATTTAATTCACTTTCGAAGGCCAATTGTTGAACTATTAATTTGCTAGCTTCCTGTCACTGACAATCTTTTCAGCAGCTTGCAACAAACTGCAGCAAAATCTTAGAAAGGTGCATCAATCAGGGCCCAGCCTATTAGGAGCTGAGTTAAGGGATGTTTCACTCTCACGCGGAGCTCCCTCCAGACCCTAAAGGTAGATCTCTTAGTTTGCTACATAGTTGCAATGTAAGGGTCAGTTGATTGTGCTGGTAAGAGTATCCTTTCCAATTAGCAAATCTTTTGTAATAGCTAAATTGTAAACCACATTTCCTGCCTGTTCCCTGGGATATGTAAAGAAAATTTCTTTTTATAATAAACAGTCTCCTGGATTCAAACATGCTTTAGCTATTTCTTTCTAATCATTTGGGGCCATAGTCTGTAGCATTTGTGCTACTCAAGGGAAGGGGACCAGTAGCTGGCCATAAGTAGCAACAACTTGTGTTAATTCTTTTAAGATTTTAAAAGGTGGGGATTCATGAAGACCTACAATTTAGTTTCAATCTGTGACCCAGCAAAATTTTCCTGAGCTGCCAGAGCCAGGATTGTGACTTTGGGCTCCGTAAAACCCATTGAGGGTTTTGGTTTTGCCCAGATTTTAATCATAGACACTATCTTGAGCCTAACAAATTTGCAGTGCCAGCAACGCGCATAGCCAGTGCCAAGGCCATCGGGTACCATAGTCATGACCCTCCTACTTAGCACCAGGCGCACGGCACTGCAGTTGGTGGGACGCACCAGCCTCTGTGGCTGGGTGGTGCAAACTGATGCCCAAAGGGCTGGGCAATCCCAGCTGGGTCTGCCTAAGACCAGAGAGCGGGAGCCCTCCTGGAGCCCAGTTTGTGCCCTTTCCACCAGCGGCCCAGGGTCCCTTGGAACCAACAGCTCACAATTTAAAAGAACTTTTTCTTTTTCATCTAAAGCTGAGGGTTTAAACTCTGTTTCTTTGCTCTATCCTCTTTGTCTCATTTGGGACTTGATTTCAAAATGGTACTCCACGCTAAGTCCTTTATGGTAGTCTTAGTAGCAGAAACACAGGGAAAAAAAATGTATATGCATCTATCAACATCTACGGTTCTTGAAACTGTTTCCCATTTTTAACGCAATCAAATCCTTGTTAGGCTTCTCTCAAGCCTCTTTCTGTCTTCATGCTCCTTCATCTCTCCAGTGCTGGCAAGCTGCTCCTGGCCCTAGTGAGCCTCCATCCACAAGTTTTACCCCTCCTGCACCAGCACCAATGCACACCTATGCAGACTACTGCTGGCTCTAACCAATCCACTTCCCTCCCTTATGGGCGCTCTTTGGAAGTGATTCCCACACTTATCTTGTACTGGGCATCCTGATCAGGCACCAAATGTAAGGATCCGTTGGTTTCACTGGTACACAGCGGCGGCAGGAATGAGAAAGATAGGCAAGAAGGCAAAAGCTGGGCTAGCCCACCTGATGTGCTGGCAAGACTAACTCAGCCCACAATAAATGATCCTTTATTTGTACTTTTGCAAAGTTTGTAACACATGACACAAGGTTGCCTAGTGACTAATAGCTGACCTTAAAGAGACAGGATTTTTATCTCAGGAATGAGGTAGATTGTTTGCTTTAGGCACTGAGGCTCAGTCCCACCTACATGGATCTGATCAATGTCCTAGCTTTCTGCTGCTCCCAACACAGTGGACTCTCAAGTTATGACCAGCCTCACATACCAACAATCTGGGTTAGCACTGGAATTTGAGGCTTGCCTTATGGCCAGTTTTGAGTTCTGATGTGAATGCCTGTCACTTGTGGGGTTCTGAGCATACTCTTGATGCCAGAAAAAATATATGTAAATGAGTGTAAACATCAGCCTGAGCCCAGATGCATAGGATTGTGGGCATGATTTTGATCAGTGCTTTATATAGTCACTATTACTACTATTAATACAAAAAAGCTAGGGGGAAAAGGGAAGAAAGGAAAGGTAAAGAAAGCAATCACATTGTGAAGCAATAGAAAAATGTTAGAGAGAAACTTGTGTGAAAGATCTTGATAATATGTACACAACATCAAAATCCATTATCTAAACAGGCTTATAGGGCTGGGGAGATGGCTCAGTGGAATAAGCGCTTCTCTGGCAAGTGCAAGGGCCTGAGTTCCATCCCCGGTTCTGCCAAAAAAAAAAAAAAAAAAGGGCTTATAGAGGAAAGATTTGTATAAGGAAGCTAGGGTTGCTAGCTGTTATTCAGAGTAATAAGTAACGATCAGCAGTGTTAGATGAGGTAGAAAAGCTGTTATTAGTGTGGATAAATGAAAGGCAGATGGCAGGTTATAGCCTATTTGAGTCTATAATTCATGAAAATGCTAGGCTTAAATGCAGATCTCATAAAGGATGATCCACCAGTGAGTGATAATGGTGTGACATTTCATGTCAGTAAAGGGTAGTTTCACAATCGTGAAGCAAGACCTGGAGGTTATAGGGATGATGAAGCAGCCAGTGCTGGTAAAGAGGCTGCTGAGAATTACATACACCACTTCGAAGCAATGACATAGAGAAATGGCTTTTGCTGTCATCAAACTTTCAACTGGCCTTTTCTGGAAGAAAATATCCCAAGAATATACATTACTCAGGAGAAGAAAATGCCAGGCCACAAGCCTAGGAGGAATAGGCAAAGCTTACTGCTATGCATCAATGGGAATGATGACCTCACGATAAAGCTTCACTTAGTTCATCACACTGAAGCCCCTAGAGTGTTTGGCCAGGAATAGGCTGGGGGTCATGTGTATTATAACCTGACCAAAGCGCCACCATCCTGTTCTGTATGTGCCATTTTAGCGAACCATGTCAGCTGCTGTAAAATGTGACTTCCTGCTTCCCAAGCCCTCACCCCATTTTTGAGTTCCAATATGTGTTTTGTCTCACAGAACACCTGTTTCCTCAAGCCCCTATTCCACCCTTGAGTTCCAATGTGACTTCTGTTTCCCAAGCTCTCCCCAGACCTATAACCATATTTAGTCTCAACAGAAGCCATGACTTTTTGAACTTCCTGAGTTGTTCCCCCCCCCCCCCGCCTGCTTTGTGGTTTTAAGCTTTATAAACCCTACACTCCCCTTCTTTGGCGCGCACTTAGGCACTTTGTGCTGGGTGTTGCCGCTGAGTACCAGCTAAAATAAAGCGCTTTTTAAACTTTTGAGCCTGCCTCATTTTTGAGTTACAACAATGTGGAGGTCTGATACAAAAGCCCGGATGACAAGAGTACTTCTTGTGTGGATCAGGGAGGATTTCTGTCTGTTAAGAAGTATCGAGAGGACAAAGGCATGGATAAAGCTCCTGCTCACCCACAAGAATTGGAAGAATTGGCCTAGGAATTCCCATGGTTCACAGTAGAGTTCCTCCCACCTAATGTAATTCCTCCACTTCAGCCAGTGGACCAGCAGGTTATAGCTAACTGTGAGAAGTGGAAGACCAAGGAACTGTTCCTGAACTACTTCAGATGGTCTCAGACAGACTTAATCCTTGAAGAGTTCTGGAAGGAACATTAAAATATACTTGCCCGGGTAGGATTAATTTAGAAACCCTGAACAATATCTCTAAGGACATAGATCTGCTGGAAGAAAGTGTGCTCTAAATTTATACAGAAGAGAGACTTTGAAGGCTGAGTAGAGGAGCCTGAACCTTTGATTAACCCTGTGGTTGATGACACTGTCAGATAACAGAGTCCTTAGGCTTGCAGATAGATACTTCTGTTGAAGAACCTATAGAGGAACACTCAAGAGAATTGCCTACACAGGAACTTCAGCAACTCTGGCTGAGCAACAGAGAATGGCAGCTGAGGAGTTTTCCGAAGATGAGGGGGAATATCAACAACCAGCGCAGCAAAGTTCTTCTGAAATAAAGTAAATTCTAGAAAAATTGGCAGAGCTACAAATAGCAGAGAAGATCCATACAGAGAAAAAGCCAATCACTGCATTCACTTGCTTAATGACAATGCCATGCCATACTACAGAATGTTAAAGAAAAGACAGAGACAATTTTAGACAAGGTTTTAGTTCTCAAAAGTTGAGACCTAGTGAGACAGAGGCAGGCACTAGTGGGTTAGACTCTCCCAAAAGAAAGGACACCGGGGAGCCAGATTCCTGATGTCCATATGGAAGGGGACTCTCCTTCCAGACAATAACCACCTTTCATTCGGCCTCCCTTCCCTACAAGCCAAAGATGTCACCTTGAATAGCAAGTGCAGTATGAAATTGTTGTTTCTGGTAAAGTAGGCACTTTTATAACTCTTTGGTAAACACACTAGGAAAATTACTAGTGTTTCTGGTAAATTATACACATCGTACAATCCTTTTTGTTATGAAAAGGTTAGTTAAGGGGTGACTTGGGAGGTTTAGAATACATTATAGCTATACCCATTATTTCCTATGGGAAAAAGTCCTGACTTACAATTTTAGTAATAAATAGCCCTCACAAACCAATTGAGTTTGTAAGTCAGAGGTCCGCGGTATAGTCATTTTCATTGCTCCAGGTCTTTCAACTCGGGAATAGGGACTACCTTCCCACTTTCCTTGTCCTCAATTTCCTTCTGCAGAATGATGTAATTGTCCCTGTGGAGGTCTTTCACTCCATTAGGTTATTTCCTAAGTATTTTTCTTGATACAATTATTAATGGTATTTTTTTCTAATTTGCCAATGGGGTCATTATTCATGCACAAGAATGCTGTTATTGTGCTATTGCATTATTGAATTTGGTTTTACGTTTAAAAGCTTTTTGGTGGGTGCTTTGGATAGAAGATATGATGATGATTACATGAAGACACAATGATAATTTGACTTCTTCGTTACACATATTTTTTCCTTGCCTAATTGTTCTTACTAATGTTTCAAGTAAGATTGATCAAGTGTGGTAATAGGGGACATCCTTATCTTGTTGATTTTAGAGAATATTTTCAGTTTTTACCTTGTACATGTGATGGTGGCAGGAGGTGTGTTGTAAACAGCTTTAATCGATGTCCTTCTGTATCTACTTTCTTCAGGGTATTTATCATGAATAGATGTTGGATTTTGTCAAGCCTTTTACTGTATCTTTGATATAATGATGTGATTGCTGTCTTTGCTCTTATTTGTGTATCACATTTATTGATTTGTATACATTGAACCATCCCTGCATCCCTGAGATGAAGTCTAATTGGTCACAATATATGATCATTTTGATGATTCTTTGCATTGTGTTTGATAGTACTCTTCTTATTTTTACATTTATTTCAGTAATGAGGTCTTCTATAATTGTTTGATCCTTGTCTGGCTTTGGAATCAGGGTAATGGTAGCTTCCAGGATCACTTTGAAAGTATGCCTTCATTTCGATTTCATTCCAAAGATTGAGTAGTACTGGTATTGGAACTTCCCTGACACTTCTTTTTTTGGTGGAACCAGGGATTGAACTCAGGCCCTTGCTCTTGCCAGGGGAGCACTTATTCCACTGAGCCATCTGCCCAGCCCCTACCCCCTGACACTTTTATAGAATTCAGCAGTGAGTTTGTCTGGAACTTGACTCTTATTTGGAAGTTATTATAGCTTCAATTTCATTGCCTGCTAGTGGAAAATTCTGAGTTTTTAAATATTTTTGGTTCACTTTTGGTAATTTGTATGTATCTAGGAATTTATCCATTTCTTCTGAATTCTATTTATTCACATGCATCTTTGTGAAATTATTGTTTTAATTTCAGCAGTGTCTGTTGTGATTTTTATTTCTAATTACACTGGGTCGGGTTTTTTTTTTTTTCCTCTTCTTTCTTGTTTACATTGGCTAAGGGTTTGACTTTTATTTTTTGATGAACTTGTCATTATTTTTGGTCTTAATTTCATTGATTTATGCTCTGCCCTTTATGATTTCCTCCCCTGTGCTAGCTTTGTGCTTGGGTTTTTATTTCTCTAGGACCTTGAGGTGCATCGTTACATTATTTAACTGTTGTTTTGTAGTTTGGGCATTCACAGCCATAAACTTCTCTTAGAACTTATTGCATTTCCTAACCTCTAGTATGATATACTGGCATCATCATTTAATTCTAGGGCCTAGGATCTTATCTTTTTGCTTGATTTCCATTAGGAATATATTGTTTAATTTCTATGCATTTGCATGTTTCTTTTTGTCTTTTATTTATAACTTCATTGTACTGTGGTCTGATGATTTGCAGGATATAATTTTAGGTTTTTTTTAACTCAACAATTCATTGGCATAGTGATCTATTTTAAAGTTCCATGTGCTGCTGAAAAAAATACAAGTTCTTGGGTAGAACACTGTAGGTATCTATTAGGTTCATTTGTTTAAAGGTTTTGTTCAACTCTATTGTTGATTTGTCTAGTTGATCTATTTGTATTGAGTACTGAGGTTCCCCACTATAACTATTTATGATCTTTTATGTCCAGCAGTATTTGTTGTGAAGTTGAATGCACCATTTTTTTGGGTGCATATGTTAATAATTACCCTTTTCTCTTGGATTGTTCCATCAACCAATACAGTAGTGACCTTCTTTGCCTCTTTCAATCAGTTCTGAAACCAAAAATTTTTTCAATCTTAGACAATTTTTATGTGTGGCAGTGTCTGTGTGTGGGTCCTGCTGCATGGAATATTGCTTTCCATCCTTTGATTTTTAGTCTATTCATTTCTGGGTTACATAGTACTTGTATACAGCACTTTTTTTTTCAATACCAGGAACTGAACTCAGGACCTTGGGTTAGCTAGGCAGATGCACTGACCTGTATCGCCGGCCCAAGGGTTGTTTTTTGATCTAGTGTAAGAAGTCTGTGTCTTTCATTTGGGGAATTAGGCCATTCACATTGCAGTTATTATTGATAGGTGTTGACTTATTACTGCCATTGCCTTATTTTCCTGTTGCTGGTTTCCTATCTTTCCTTTCTATTTAACTGCTCCCTTTATCTGTTGTACTCAATTAGACATTTTGCCATCCTTGAGAGTTTAAAGTGCTGATTTAGTAGTCAAAAATTTGTTCAGGTGCTCTTCATGAAGGTATCTTATCAATTTTGAAAAATTAGCTTTGCTGGTTGTCAGCTGGCACTGGAAATTTCCTTTTAGGGCTTGAAACCCTTCACACCAACCTCTTGGCCTTTCAGGTTTGTGTCAAATACTCTTGCTGTAATTTTCCATTTTAAGTGATTCATTGCTTTTTCTTTTCTTTTTTTTTTTTTTTTTTTGAAGATTCTGTTCTTGCGCTACACTTCTGGGATTTCAACTATGATGTGTTGTGGAGGAATTCTTTTCTGATCATGAATATTTGAGACTCCATATTCCTTTTTCCTGTGTGTAGTACATTTTCTTACCTTATTTGCAGATTGCCTAGTCAACTGGCTTTTTAAAATGCCATTCGTGTTTCTTCTGATTTCTTACTAATTCTGATTTTTCTTTAATTCCAACTAATCTTATCTTTTCTGTGTCATATAGGAACTCCTGATCCATTTTTTGTTTTCGTTTTTAAGGTTATCTCTTAACTGGTCACCCCCAACAGCTGTCTTCTAACCCTGAGATTATTGTCACATCAGTCACTTCTGCTACTCATGCTTTCAATAAAAAAAATTTAATCTGAATCTTTTTTGAAGCCTTTTAATGGACTCTTTCTTCTCTTGTATGTTGTTCATGAATGTTTTGCATCATTTTTAGCTCCTTCTCAGTGTCTTTACAGTGCTGATTTTAACTGGCCCAATAGCCTGTTACTTATGTCCTCAATGATCTTGCCGATTGCCTTTTACTCTTTTAGCTTCCTTGTTACCATCTCAAACAACACATCTGTGTACCCTTCAGGTTCCTTTCAATGCCCCATGAGGTGGGAGTTTGGGAGGCATCTTGTGGATTGTCTTATGTTTCCATTTTTGTTTGATGTTAAGGTTGCATATATTATAAAATTTTGTCTAGGTAGTTAATGTCCACGATAACTACTGGCCTTTGTCTCTATCCCAGTATCCAATTACCTCCATTTACTTTAGATGGGTGGTTGCAGCATATTTTGCCCAGTATACAAATCTCTTGGGACTAGGCCAGTGTTGTCAATGATCCCAAGGCAATCAAGTGAGATGATGACCCCTCAAGAAAACAAACTAATAGCAACAGTGTCAACTTAGCTATGGTAATAAAATCAACAGAGACTGTCTCTAAATAAATAAATGAGCTCTCTATATTAAGAATATCTCTCTTCTGGGTACTATGAGCACTGTTAGCAACCAATACCTATCTCCATTAGAACATGCAAAATGAGACTGTAATTTTTTCTTTATCATTAAATGGAATTTTTTAGAGAAACTTACCTATTTGCCTACTCAGCAGTAGTTTCTTCAGAAAACTGAATTTTTTGGTGCTTATCAGCTTTCAAAATGAATTCACCAATGGTAATTAGTGCCTTGTTTTTTGTGTGGCTTGTCTAGTTTCTTACTAGTATCATTTTAAATCATGTACATAAGCTTAATAATGCAATTCCTTGCTGTTACTATCCAGTGTTTAAACTGTGCTTTATTGAAATTGGCTTACCTATCCTTTTCAGATCACACTAAATAATCCTTGGTAGCTTCTTGCTATTGGTATGACAATGTGCTACAGACCGATCTCATACATTACCTGAATACACCTATTTTTATGTAAATTATCTTGAATTTATACTAACATTTCCAATTAATCAATAGAACTACAGATTTTACTTACTGTATAAAGAATTCCGGTCCTATGTAATCAATTAGAATATCACACAATTATTCATTTAATTACAAAATTTTGATTCCAAGTAATAGCAATACCAACATTGCCACAACAGCATCCTTACTGTCAAGTCTAAGGTAACATTCAATAGGTATCTTTCCTATGTTAGGGCAATGGTAGCTAACCTATGGCCCACATGTCACACAAAGCTGTTAACACTGAAAGCTCTTGGGTTTCCCCATCACAGCCTCAGAGCATATTCTACCAGGGAGGCACAAATTATTCTGTATCACTTAAAGTTTTCCTGAGTGGTTGTGACACCAAGTGGGTATACATTTACATATCCTTTTCTAAGAGATCTTTTTATTTTTTAATTTTGTAAAAATATTTAAATGACCCTGAAGTCTAATCAACAAAATATGGTATATATTCAGTATGTATGCAGCCCACCTTCTCATAATGGTAACAGCATATAATACTTTTGTTTCACAATTAGCATCAACCAATAGTAACAGTTATTCTTACCATCACATGCTACCAACTGTGCAGACTACCACAGTACTGAATCTCTGGTTTTCTGATTTTTGCTACTGCAAATTAACTGTATAACTTTGTGCATGTCCTTTGATTTTCACAAGTGTTCATTTGGGAGGGGTCAAAGTACAAATGAATATATGTAGTTCTACATTATTAGTAAAATCTACTTTTATAGGAACTGTTTTTCCTTAATCACTGGCAACATGAGAGTACCTGTGGTGGATTGCCACCTGGTGGTCAACTTGATCCACCCCACTGAACTGAACCAGCCTGGTGCTAGGTGTGGGAGGCCCACTTGAGGATTGACAGTAGTATTAGATGCAGAACTGGAGAAACTGCTGAGAGGTTGTTGGGGAAACCGTTGGAAGCTGCTGATTTTCCTGGGCTATTTTGCTGGGAGACCTTGTCATGTTGGCTTTCCTGGTAATTGTGGCTGGTCTCATTTAAGGAGGGGCTCAGGACCTTTTTGTCACCAACAATGGCTGTGGTTCATTTCGGAGGAGCTGCTCACCTTCAGCATTGCTTCCTGGCTCAAGAGAATATGGTGCACCACTCAGTCTCCTGGAGAAGCTTGTCGCAAATGTAGCTTGCCTCCTCAGGAGAGCTCAAGGCCTTGCTGTTGTGGAGGATGGCTGTGGTACTTGTGGGGCGAGCTCTGGTACTTACCTTGAGTGTTGCTTCCTTGTTCCAGTGCACATCCCTCAGCCTGCTGGCACAGACCCTTCACCCCACTGGTACAGACTTTCTCGCCAACACCACTGACCTTTGGGCCTTTCCAGCACAGATCCTTGAAACAGGCCTCATGTGACATTGTGGAGGGCCGCCTCCAGCTGGACTTAGGGGGCAATGTTATGAGTGCTAGGTCTTCAGCTGGACTCATGCAGGACATTAGGATCCAGGCCCTCAGCTAGATCCTCTGGTCCTCAGTATGTGCAGACTTCCTGCATTTTTGGGGTGATTCATTATAAAATCTTATAAAATGGCCTGTATTATATTCTTCACCTTGTTAGAAACCCCAAAACACAACAGTACCCACTTGCCTACAACTTCAGCCATAATTGTCAAGAATCACAAATTTTCCTTTTCTTTTGTGGTACAGTATTTTTACTTTTCACTACTTTTTGTAGGCAAATAGTATGAACAAAGAAGTAACTGTCACTTCCTGATTTCCTATAATTTTACTCCAGCTTTTATGAGACAAGGTCTTGTTATGTAGTTCAGCCTGGCCTTAAGCTCCCTATTGCACAGACTGGCCTTGAACTCCCAGCAACCCTCCTGCCCCAGCATCCATGTGCAGGGATTGTATGTGCTGGCCACCATCCCACTTCCATTTTTTATTTTAAATGAAGTTGCATGTATTTTCAGTTACCAATTATTCACATATTTCCTATACACTTCTCTGGTTTTCTATAGGGATCTTTAGTTTAGAAATGAGTCAATCCTTTTAAGGAAACTAACATCTTTTTAGTCCCATTTCTCAGATGGTAGTTACTAGTGCCTTTGTAATACGTTTGTATTTGTGGTTAGCACATGTACATAACTACTGCTTTTTTAAACACCTCTTTTCTCCATCTCATGCTACCTTTCCCATGAGAAAGATCTCCCTATTTCCTATTATATTTTAGCTTCTTCCATGTTTATGTCAGGTTGCTTGTATAAGGGAAACCACGCAATAAATTTAAGCTTGCGTCTCACTTATTTCACTTATATTACCTACAAATGATTCCAGCTCATCTTTATGACAAACAGTATTCCCTTGTGTTTAAATAATTTTATCTATCTGTTGCCGAGCACACAGGCTGCTTCCTAGATTTGGCTCTATAAACATGAGTAAGCATGTATCACTGTAACTTATGTCTTTGACTCTTGAAATGACGACTAGGAGGGATATAGCTGGGTCAAAAGAAATTTAGCTTTAGCTTTTTGAGGAATCTCCATACTGATTTACATAGTGGCTGTACTAGTTTATATTCCCAACAATGTAGAAGGGTTCCTTTTTCTCCCACAGCATGGCCAACACCCAGAATATATAAAGAACTAAAAAAAAATAAATAAATAAATAAATAAAATTACTCTCCTAAAATAAAAGATCCAATCAAAAATGTGCAAGCAAAACTTGGATTCTTGGGAAGTGGTCATTAGTACCACATCTATTAGCACCAAGTGCACTCATACCAGCATTAAATGAGAAAAACACTGGGCATTCTGAGCTATATACCAGTTCCTTGGCCAAGGAGCTGCCAAAGAACTGAGAATTGAGATTTTTTTTCACTAATGGTAGCATTGTTGAAAATGGAGATTTCTCTGTGATTGTAAATATGACAACGGCAATTCACTTTTCTATCCATCAATTCTTAGGTAGGTGTGATCATTGTACACATACCTCTTTAAAACGATGATCACTTGTGTAGCAATTTTGCTACATGCAAAATACCTAAGCTAAGCTACCACATGTTTTTTGGAAAACAGAACATTAATAAAAATCAATCCATAAGGCATTTACTTTTCATGCTGTTTTGTTAGTTACCTGGTCTCATGTTACTTCTTTCAGAACTTATTTTGGGCCTCTGCCCAAATAATACTGAAAACAGGGTTCCAACAGTTCTTCCATGTTCATGCCACAATTCTTCCTAGAATGACTTCTACTTATTAGTCACTAAGCCATTATGTTTCTCCACCTTATGCCTTTTCTTATAGCACTGGTTATTAAAACATGTGAGAAAAAGAATGGCTTCATGGTGGGAAATGAAGAAAATGTTCAGGCTAACAGTAGACTCAATAGTAGTTCTCTAAGGTATTCACATTGAAAATTCCTGGAACCTGTGAACAGCAGGAATTTTGTACACATGACTACTTTAAGCACTTCAAATGGGACACAATGCTGCCTGAAGGCCCTTAGAGGGAAGACAGGGAGATTGTAAGACCAGAGAAGACCAGGTGAAGAAAGGAAGAGCATGCAATGTGAAGATGGATCACTGAGGTCACAGAATCTAAGGCCCGCAACTCAAATTATTTGAAAAAGGCAAGGTAATGACTTCTCCCTTAGGACCTACAGAAGAAACCAACCACATACTGACTTTAGCCTATTGATACCAATTTTGGAATTCTGGCCTCCAAAAACTGTTAAAAATCATTAATTTTACATATATGGTAATTAGTTACATTAGGAATAGGAAAGGAATACAATGCTTTTTAACAAGTTTTTATTGTGAAATATTGGATTTAGAAAAAGTACAAAATGTCAATAGTCAGATGTGTACAAGTACAGTATGTACATGTGAACAGCTTAACAGGTTCACTGCAGAATGCATATTTAGACCAATACAATCTAAAAAGGACTGCAATATTCACAAGGCTATTAATACATAAATGAGTCAAAATGACCCTCACTGTTAAATGCTAATTAACTGTGGAAAACAGGCTAAAAGCACAATACAGCACACCATAATATCTCCTTACAGGTCCACACTTAAAGAATTATCAGCTCATGATGTCAATGCACTAGAGATCAGACTGGGATTCAATTACTAGTTTATACAATTGCAAAAATTTTAATTTATGAATAAAGTCATAGAACGAAGAGAAGGTTTTTAATTAGGACTAAATACTGTGAAGCCCCTTAATGATTTTAGCCTTAGAAATTACAAAGCTTATTTAAAACTTATTTTTGATTTTAATGTTAGCTGGGGTTGGGAAAGGTTTCTTTTGTTGCATCTCCAACAAGGTATAAGAAGTCTAAAAGTTGATTTTAGAACCATAATGACCACTGCGGATTGACAAATGGCTATGAAAGCAGAATATAAAACATTATAAATTTTAAAGAAAGATAATGACAATTTTCTTGTGAATTTAGCACATCTTGCAAACACTAAAATCCATGTTAAGGCATTATCCACCATTGTTGAGAATACTAAATTTAAGATTACTGCATGAAATCTCATAAAAATAGCTCTTTTAATTTTTTCCAAATCTTACTGACTCATTTACTATTAACTGAAAATCAAATTGATTTTATGCTTCCAAATTGGACAAGGATCAGTTTATAATGCATGATAAGGAACTGTAAGGACACTCAACTGAAACATGAATCATGTTAATAGGAGCTGTTAAAATCATCATGTGGTCTTAAGAAAGCCACTTTGTTATAAATTCATAATCAACATTTGTCTAAAACCATTCAAAACGGATCAATTTAATAAAAGTTTCCTTAAAACAAATTAACCTTTGTCTATAAATTTCTATAAAGGAAAGAACTCTCTCATCTCATACAGTGTATCTAACAATGCCTGAGCTTTCAAAACTGAACTAAGTCTGAACTGAAAGTAAGCAGATCAAATTATACTGCAGACTGAGAACTACTTGATGAGAATATAGTTAAGCCATATAACCTATCTCTTACCTCCTTTACTTTACATAGAAAAATTTAAAGACTTTGCAACAATTTACTTAATACATAGTGCCTGAATCTCACAGTAGACTCCAATTTAAGATAAGCATAGATTATAAAATGTTTTTTTCTAGATTTGCATTAAATTTATAAACTAAGTATGATATACATAAATATTAACTTAGATATTCCCACAAATTATAGGGCAAGCAGATATATGGACCACTGTAGAAACATTATAAATTTTACAGAAATTTTATATTAAAAATATAAAGCAAACCATGTAACTCACAAAATATGAACATGAAGCCTTATAACAAAAAATAAAATTACTCTATCAGAAATGATTTAAAATTAGATCTTTAGGGAATCATTTCAAAATAATTAAATGCATTCAATAACCAACAGCTTCCCAGTATCACAGAAACTAACCACAAAATCTAATCTATATGCATTATCAGTTAGTTTTTAATGCAACCTCAAAAATGTTACTAGCAACTTTGATTTCTTTTTGAAATAGGCTTCTGTACATATGCATTTATATACAAACATTTATTAAACATGATTTTAAAACAAACTATGTACAAAAGATCAGCATTCCTATAAATAAAAACAGGTGGCAAAAAGGCACTTGTAAGTAAAAATCTACAGTAGTTTTTTTACAAAACAAAAACACATTTTATCTCAGGATACTGTACAATAAACATTAACTTCTATACTAATAATGACAATGCTAGGTTACTAACTCATGATAATGATGTAGCTTCTAAAAACATATTTACATGTACTCTGGAATTCATTTAATAAAAGCACCATGATTCTCTCCTAAATTCATGAATTCATGTTGATGCAAAGTAAAAATACAATACCAAAATACCAGTGTTAACCATTTTCCTTGTTTAAAAGTTTTTGTACTTCTAATTAAAAACTATTTATCTGAATCTAGCATAGTGTTAAACAAACAAAAACCCCAAAAAACCCTGCTGCTCTGACTTCTTAAAACCCTTCCTACTCTATTATTGCATGTTGCATTTTATAAAGAGCACTACTCATGCACTCCTTTACAACTGTTTAATACTATTGCTGGCAAAAAATTCTTGGATATCAAATCATGTAAAAAGTTACTTCAAACCAGTTGAAGTTTTATTTGAATGTTTTACAACTTAAAAAATGCTATATATCAGTTACAAAAGTGAATAGGAAACACACCAATGCATCTGATGCGCAAAAATATTTTTTGCACTACACAGAATTTAAGGGCTTCACAGAATTCATCCCCCAAATTTACACTGTAAGCAGAAACACTTAACAAATACTTTCTCAAGGAGATGTTAGTACGCTTCCACTTTTGTCAAATTTTTTACCCTTTGACAATGCTGCAACCTGTTTGAGTAGTTCTCTGTTTTTAGCCTGTGAGAGACAAAAATTGAAGATTTAAAAAGTCTGACATATTGAGTCATCCTGAAGAACACTACTTAATGCTGTTCATTTATGTAAAAAAAAAAGAGTTCAGTGAAAACTAACAGATCAAATGAAAGAGTTGGTATATTTAAGTTTATCCCTTTCAGGTTATAGACAAGTGCAGGGAAAAGTGTAGACTGGTTAATCAGTCCTGCTGGTAAACGTCAAATATAATTGCTGTCCAAAGACACTGCTGGCTTAAAAAAAAAGTCATACAGTAAATCCACTTAAAAGAAGGTTCAAAGTTTAAAGACAGGAAAAAAATATACATTTTTTTACTTGAAAATGAAAACTATTTAAATAAATTGACTTTATAGAAAGAAAATCAAAGAATAAATCAAGTGAGAGGATTACTTTCCAGTAAGCTGTATAAAGTCTTTCATTTGATGTTTACCTTCTTGGAGAACAAATGTAAGACCAATCATTTTTGCAAAAATACTCATCACTTGGCCAAATCTCATCTATCACTGACAAAGACGCAGCCGTTGATCCACAGTGCTGCCAGAACCACTAGTGTTCAGCAGGACTGTGTACGCAGACATGCTCAACAAGTATTTTCATACTCTGTCTGCCTCTGCCATCCTGCAGTCTACAAACTCCGGAAACTCACATATATTCCAATGACACACACACCTCTAAAGTTCCTGAGCCAAAATGTTTAGAAACTAAGCACTGCCATGACGCTTTAAAACTTCCTCCGGTGAGGCTTCAAACGTTTTATTTCATAGGTTTTTAAATGTTTTCAGGACATACTTCTCTTTTTCTACTCTAAATGTTCCTCCAAGCAGCGGTACCACTGGTGGTACAAACCACCCTTTACCTTTTGTACGAGTAGACAATACTCGCATCATCTCTGTATGCCACATTAAAAAAGTTTCATGAACTATAAACATTTCCAAGCATTTGTATGTCTATTTCCTTATTCTTCCCCAAATTCTTCCTAATTAAGACCTAGGAGCTTCAACTGCAAATATTCTCAGTGCCACCTTGTTTAATGGAGTCATTTTATGTTTAGTTGCATGATGAACAGGGTATTGCCCTACTCAGCAGTAATTATACATCTTAGGTGACAATCCAGTTTTAATTTCAAATTGACCTGCAAACTCCATTTAAAAATCATTCAAGGGCCAACCTAATAGCTCAGTGGATTAAAGCTCCTGCAAGCAGGCACAGGGACCGGGGGTTCAATTCCCAGGCCTGCCATGCTGGCCCTGCCCCCAGGGCGCACTGAGACAGGGACTGAGACTGTGTGTGGAGGCACACATCTGTAATTTCAGCACTTGGGAGGCTGTAAACAGGCAGATCACTACAAGTCCAATCTAGTAGTGAGACCCTGAACACCCTGTAGACCTTTCCCTAAAAATAATACAAAAAAAGAAAGTATCCAAAAGAATATAAACTTCATAATTTGAGTAACTCAGTCAATTAACTGAGATGATTGGTAGAGAATATCAGGTGGCATACTCATAATTACTCAGTTTTATTACTCAGTGTACCAGCCTCTGTGGTCAATAAATTCTTTTTCTCAATAGCTATTTGATTTACAGCTATAACAGACGCATGAGCCAAACCCTCAGAATTTATTACAGTTTCAAAATAAAGTCATGAAGAACATAAAAAATGACTATATCTACAAATCTGCCTCAAAGAGACCACCACCAGATCTACAAGGTACATTCATATTCAAATGTTTATACTGATATGATAAATGGTTACAGGGCGGGCCAAATCGTTCAGTGGATTAAAGGGCCTGCCACGGGGCCTGGATTTGATCCCTGGGCCTGCTGTGCCGGCCCCTCGCCCAGGGTGCCTTGAGATGCAACTGAGACTGGGCGTGGTGGTGCGCACCTGTAATCCCAGCACTTGGGAGGCTGTAAACAGGCAGGTTACTGTGAGTCTGATCTAGTAGTGAGACCCTGAACACCCTGTAGACCCTTCCCTAAAATACCAAAAAAAAAAAAAAAAAAAAAAAAAAAAAAGCCTACAAAGTGAACCTCCAAATTAATTTTTCAATCAAGAAAATTTTAAAAATCAACTATTTTTATATTCCAGGTACAAAAGGCAAGATCTCCAAAATTAGGTCTTTTTTTAATGTCTTTTTGAGACAGAGTCTCACTATGTAAGTTCAGGCTGGCCTTGAGCTCAGTTGGTAACCCAGGTTGGTCTCAAATTTGTAACCATCCTCTCCTGCCTCAGCCTCCAGAGAGCTGAGATTACAGGCATGCACCATCATGCCTGGCCAAAATTAGACTTTAAAAGCAGTTTTTCCTTTAATGCTCTGGCAACTAATTTTCAAGCTGCATTTATGTATTCAGTCCCTAATCACACCACCAACACCTTTACTTGTTGATCCGTTACGTAAGAAAAGCCTTTAAAATAAACAGTGTATCAGTTGTTAAGAAGACATGAATTCCAATATACCTTCACTTGGACATACTAAATATCACCACACACACAATGAAGCTGTAACGGCTATGTCTTGCTGCCAGGTGGCTTCTTGAACCAGTGGTGGTACACATGACTATTCCCTCATGTGGCTTTTTACGTATTAGTACAAAGACTAATAAAAGGGATTACATTCGTTTGTGCAACGGCTGGCACAAGCACAGTATACCGCAGTGTTTTAAGTCATGCACATACCACTGGTGGTTCAAGCCAGTGGGAATGTGTTAATATATACACATTTCAACATTATCATAAGAATTTTTCTTTATTATGCTCCCTGCAAAAGTAAATGAAATTATTTAAACTCATAAGTGAGTTATGTGTTACTCTAAAGTGAAAAATACCAGAATTACAGAGATCCTGCTTTATATCCTGGTTCTACCACTTTGTTTTCTGGAATCTATCTTTCCAGGTGTAATACTGAATGAAACTACAGTTCTTTAAGTCAGTGCTTTAAAAACGAAAAAACGAATCAAATACATAAAGCAACCTAAAATAATGACTGGTACATTGCAGGCATACAAATGTTGGTTTCCCTTTCTAGCTACTTATCTGCACTAACAGAATAAAATTTGTATTTGGAATTCTTAAGTGTTTATGGGCTATTTTTTTACACATGTTTTAGTGATGATCAGTGCTTACTACCAAGGTTGAAAGTTTAAAGTATTTTACCAGTTATTAGAGTAAGATAAATTTTGTTAGAGTTTAATTCTTTCTCATATTCCATTCCTAAAAATAAGAAAGTAACTATGTTTACTCAGTTCACTACAAAATCCCACACCGGCTGCCAAAAGGAGTGGGTAAAAAGATGGCACTTAGGGCAGAATGTCTCTAGAAATAACATAAAGAGTACAGGGAATGGTGTAATTAAAAAACAAAATAAAAAACCTGTATAACGTCAAGTAGTGGGAATGGTGCAGAACAGGTGAAAACCTGGGGCAGAAGATATTTTTCTATTTCTCACTAATTTTGTGACCAGGTTCGTCTACAAAATGAGCATTTCCATAAGTTATTAAAAAAAGTAAAACAACATATATGAAACAATATTGAAATGTCCTACTTCTATATAAATACTAGTTACTACAGTAACAATATGAAACTTTAACTAGTAGCCAAGAGGAGGCAGCTTTCAGATACTAATCAGGGTAAAGCAAAGAGGATTCTCCAGTGCTTACAACTATTTTTTAAAATTATTATTATTTTTTGTATTTTAGGGAAGGGTCTACAGGGTTTTCAGGGTCTCACTACTAGATCAGGCTTGTAGTGATCTGCCTGTTCATAGCCTCCCAAGAACTGGGATTAGAGGTGTGTGCCACCACACCCAGTCTACAGCTATTTTTAAAATAAAAACTTTTTCAAGCAGTGGACAGTACTACATTAAATCACACATAAGTTATGCTCACAGTTACAATGTCAACTCATTCCGGATTTACCTCACAGCTTTGGGTACATCACCTTAACTCAAAGATCAACAGGTGGAAGATTATATTCCAAGTAGTCATTCACTGTTACTTAATTCGAATATCAAAAACTAACAGTAGTACTTGGCAATGGGTAAAAAACAGAAATTAATATACCACAGGATATAGGCAATCTCTCAGGACAGATGGCAGATGGGCATTTCCATGAATCACCACTCATTTAACAAGTTATTTGAATGCCTACTATGTCCCAGTTTTATGAGTTCTTCAAAATTTTAACAGTAAGATCAGGTTTCAGGCCAGATAGTCTGCACTCTGGCTTCATCAGCAAGTGCCTAAGTCTCACTCAGTGTACGCTACTTGGAAAGATACAAAGCCACCACATAAGAACAGTCAACCTCCCTTAGGGTTAACACAGCATTTTTAAAAAGTAACAAAAAACTAGGGTGGGCTGGCTGGCTTTCTTTTAAAACTGCTGTTTCATCAAATTTGATGTCTATGTACTGACACCATATATCCTTCTAAGACTTAAACCTCTTAAACCATTTTACTCGAACATTAGTTCTACAAGGTCAGAACTTACCTGATGGAGTGTCTGTAACTAACTGAGTGTGATCTCATTTCTAAATTGTAACATACAGGTAGTACAAAGTTTTAAGGTTTACGACAGCAACCTGTATCTGTACTGGATGTTCATCATCTCTGTAGCCAGACACAGCGTTCTAACCCTCTTTGCTACTTTGATACCATTTATTCTGCGCCTTTCAGTCCTGTTGATGTCCTTCCCCCTACTCTGAGACTGAGATGGATGACTTGGCTTTGACATCTGAAAGCCATAGTACACAGATTAACTACACTCAATTTAAATCACTCCAGACAACAAACATTTCTTTCATTCAAGATTCCTGACAATTGTTTTTCTACATTCATGTCATTTTTTAAGATCTGGAGATTAAAAGATAAATAATTGTACTAAAGATCTCATTTATATTTTAGTTCCATGAATACATCATTCAATCTTTTGCTGTTAACCTAATGAGAAAGTAGAGATATTCCAATAATATATCTTCTTCTGAAACTCCTTCTCAAATTTTTTTCAGGACTAATGTACAGAATTGCCTTTCTAGTGATTACAAACAATAACTTTTAATGGAGTCAGTATTCAAAACATTAAAACAGAAAATGCTACAAAGATAAGTAAAATAATGATACTAATTCAGCCTAAGTCAGCAAATGCTATTATCCAAGTACAGCCTTCCTTGTATTGCTTTACATAAATAACATCATTTACCTGAAGTTGTTCCACAGTTTCTTTGTGAGCTTTTTCCATACTGTTCATCTTTGTTCTTAAATTTGACTCCTGGTACTGGAAGTCTGCCTTTAGTTCAGTTAACTAAGATTAAAAGAAAAAGGAGATGCATATATAAATGTGTACATGCACACATAGGTAAGTTTTGCCCACATAACTGCTGAAAAAATCTTTACAATAAACTCAGCTACTGTAAAAATGGAAGATGTTAATATTAATAGTTCTACAGTTGTCTAGAATTTAACTTGTGAAAAGTCTTATCTACTTAACTGGAATATAATCTCAATGTTAAGATAATACTTGACCAGCAAAACTTTTGAGAAGTGGTTTTGCTGTTTCTGGACACAGTCTGACAACTGGTATGCTGAAAGAAAAGCCTAAGGATACTTTGGGAAGTACTTAAGTTAAAATATGATTCATGTTCACATAAACTAGCAAAACAACTGCTTTCAGGTTAACATAAACGTTCAATGACAAAAGGAAAATGCTTCATATTGGGCAAGAATGAAGGGGAGCACTCTCATCACCCAAGAGCTCTGCTGCTTTTCTTGGTAAACTTCTGTCCACGATTATACACACAGTATCACCACAATGCCATTTTTACTTGAGGTAAAAATGGAAAACAAAACTGAAGCAGAATGAGTACAGAAAGGGATTTACTATTTTAGAGAAATGTAAGAAAAAATCCCACTGGTTTGAGGAGGTAAAGACTACATGATTATTTGTTCACAAATATAAATGGCATAAATCACGAAGCATCTTATAACTTCAAACTAAAAATTGTTACATAATTTCATTATCAGAACCATACAGAAGCAACTTAGATTATTTTTCAATTGTTTATTACATGGGCTTCAAAAACTTTGGATCTATTTATCATCTTTGTAATTACCCAGCACCTAGTAAACCAAAGGATGTAGAACATCAACATGAAGTTGCAGTCTTATATTCAAATGAAAGATTTTATTTTTTGAAAGATTCAAATTTTAAATTCCCCCTTCAATGTTTTATACAAGAATTTCTGTTCTGAAATGTAATTCATACCAATCACCTGACTGGTATACTTAAATACACTGCAGTTGCTTCAAGAATTTATACAGTATTTCATTTCTATCTCCATTTACAAATGAAGATATTAGATAGACCTTTTAAAACATTGCATGCTTACTGAAAACTAACGTTCAGAAATTACTACTCCATTGTTATTCTTGGAAATACAAAAATTCTGAAAGGTAGAAGGCTTTGATTCTAATTTAGCTTCTGAAATTTATCTTGTAAGAATCATATACAACAAACATTACCAAATTTTTAAAAGAAAAAGAATAATCAAAAAGTCAAAATGTAAATCTTACCACACTTCAGTGAACCTCGTTCTTACCTTTTTATCCTTTTCTAAAATGGTCTGGTCTCTTTGCTGCAAGAGACGCTTAAGTGACATCACTTCTTCTTTCAGTTGACTTATAAGGACAAAATTGTCTGTTCCCCCACTATCTGCTGACTGATTTATAGAGCTACTAAAAAGAAAAGAAGTAAAACATAGTTAAATGACATACAAGGAAAATTAGCAGGTGTTCAAATTGCATAAATTAGACAATTCCACAAACATCCTTAAAGCTAATGCAAAAAAATATGTACCTGACAGAAATGGATGCAACTGGCAAATTACCTTACTAATGGCACACATTACATACACCTGCAGAAATATAATTCAGTATTAGCTTTTAGGGGGTCAATACTTCTAGTGTAAAGCAATAGGCAGCCAATTTGTACAGTAACATCAGCAAACTTTTGGCTAATGAACTAAAACAAAGTCATACTCATAATATTTTAAATCTTAAAACATTTTCTAAGCAGGTCAATTTTAAAATACTACAATCAGATCTGTGTTTCTCTGAAAAGTAATTAAGATAATCTTCTCTATTCAGATGTTTTCTTTTTGCAATACCCAACTTTATTCCCCAACTAGAACAACAGTTTAGTGCCACTTTCTTATTGCCAAAATTAAGTTAAAATGTTTTTAGCTAGGTGACTTGAAGTCAATGTAGAAGATAACATATTTCTTTGCTCTTATCTAGTAATAACTGGCAAAAACCATACTAAGTTGAATTTTTGCAAACAATAAGGAACTCATTTTTACCTATCTCCATTAGATGGCTTAGATTCCAATTTGGGCTTTTTCTTTGGAGTTTCATTCTGAATTGCTGCAGAGGATTTATGGCTGAAACCAAATAAGAATAAGAATAAGTAGAGTAAAAAGGGCACAGGCACCAAATTATAAGTTTTCTTCCCCTAAAATATTACTGAGTATCACTAAAATTTTTGAAAGCCTATGTAATGAAGTTAAAATGATGTAATTTTAAGACATGTCAAAAACTTTAGCAAATGTTAATGTATTTACCTCTGTTTCCACAGTCCCTGTTCTTGTTCTGGACTTAGATTGCTGATTCTGAAAAACATAAACAACATCTGATACTAATATGTATTTAAGCTTTTCTTTTTGTCTTTTTGAGACAGGGTTTCACTATGCAGTTCAGACTGGCCTTGAACCCACTTTGTAGCCAAGGCTGGCCTTGAATCGCAGCAATCCTCCTGCCTCAGCCTCCCGGGTGCTGGGATTACAGGTGTGCGCCACCACACCCAGCCACCAACATGTATTTAATACATCTATATTTTACAAATTTTTTTCTTCGTGGGAATTAAATTATGTGTGTCATAAAAAAACTTTGTACATCATATTCAAAGATAGGCAAAATTAAGTTTTCAGTTAAGTCAATATACTAAATAAATCACATCCTAATGGAATATATTCTAATCCAATTAGTAGCTAACTTAATTTCTTTAGAACAGGCCATTCCATGATAGCATATTTTCCTCTTAAACTGAATTCCTGTAATTCAATTTAATATACCACATATACCACACCAAGAGCTGAGGTATTCAGGTATGAATGACATCTATAGCAAAGATCTGTAATTCCAAAATCTAGAACTTACTGTACATTGGCTGCCTTTCCTATTTCTTACAGAAAATGTGTATCCTCGAAGTTAAGATTCTGGGGCTGCGGTGGTTGGCTAACATTGGGTACATACACCCTGGGATTGACCCTCAGTATCATAAACAAGAAGAATAAAATAACATATTTTTTTTAAAAATTAAGATTTTTCCTGTAATCCTTAATGAAGATTTTTTTCCAGTTACTGAGAATCATGTGTCAAATTGGTGAAAGACTATCTCAATTACTTGGATTCTTTCCCACTTTCATACAAATCCTCTCAAGTACTGACTCCATACTTCAAAAACTTAAAAACAAGGGCTGGGGCAAAAGCTCAATAGTATAAGCATCTGCTTCTCAAGTGCAATGTCCTGAATTCGATTCAAGGTACTGGGGGAAAACAACACTCAAAAACGGAGTACTTATTTCTTAGTCAATATTCTGAGGAACTCATGCTGCAAACATTAGGAAACTTAATAGTCAAAAATAATTTTGTATTTGCATATGATATGGCTTTTTTCCATTTTGCCCTAATATTAATAAGCACTTCATAATTTACAACGAACCCTGTTTGTTCCTGTTGTACTCGCACTTCAATGCATCACTTACCAATCCAACTGTCCAACTTATCTGTAAAATGGCATTACGTATGTTATGGGGACATTAGCATTAGACAAGTTACATGACATTTCTTGTTCCCTAAGCCATAGAAGTTTTCAAAGTGAAAAGTAAAGACAATCCTCAGCGGTAAACAAACACAAAGGGGAAAGAGCAGCTGACACCACCCCCAAGTCATCCTTGATGGTGCCAAGGAGGGGCTACACTGAGGCATGTGCTTGGTTCTTTTATAGTTTTACTGCAGCATGAGCATCAGCAAGGCACGTCAGCCACACGTGAAGGCAGATCACCAAGAGCTGTGAGTAGTCAGCAGCACTGGAACTCTCAGCTTTCTGAGAATGACCGCTCCCCAGGTCAGGGTGACCTTAGTGCCACCACCAGTCACCACATATTATAACATATACCACCTTCCTTGTATTTGCTCTACTGCTGGGCGTGGTGGCGCACACCTGTATTCCCAGCTCTCTAGAGGCTGAGGCACGAGGACTGTCTCCAGTTCAAGGCTATCCTAGGCTGCATGGGTCCAGGCTGGCCTGACCTACAGCGAGATCAACTCAACAAAAAGAATCCAACATACGAGCTGGTTGTTCAAATATCGTCACTAGTCACCAGATATAAAAACAGTTCAGCTGCCACCTGTATCTTCAGGTTTAGCACCTGAAGATTCAACCAACTGAAGATGGAAAAAGGAAGTTGGGGGGTGCTTATGGTTATACATGAAGGCCACTCAAAGACTCCTGCCTGGAGTGCTCCACCCACACCAACATTCAGAGGGGCAGCAACATTCTGAGGGGAAGCCAGGAGAAGAGACTGGCTTGTGACAGCCCACCAATGAGCTCAGAGCTGAACAGGCTGTGGAAGCCAGGTGGAGGAAGGTCGTGGGGCTCCCCTCCCACTGCCATGTCCCTTCTGTTTCCCTGCTGCCCTGCCACGACACTTCTCCCTTGCAATGGCCTTAAAGTGATGGAGCCACACAGCCAGGTACCGAAACTTTTGAGACCTTGAGCCAACATAAACCTTTCCTCCATTGAATTGTTATTCTAAGTACTCTGTCACTGCCAGAAGCAGCTTACGGATGTTGCACCGCAGTGACAGATTCTCACTAGTTCATAAGCCATAGGGTAGGGCAGCATTTACACTACATCAGGCATTGTGAGTAGCAAACAGCTGCTCAAGGGTGGGTCACATGCAAAGCAAATGCATGCCATTTAATAGAGACTTAGGCGGACAGTCAAGGGTAACCATGTGTGCTTCAGGAACCCGAAGAAAGTGACTGTCACATAATTTACAAACATGCCAACGATGCTCCTTTACAGCATGCTATGAAAGGACAAGACAAACATAAATTTGGAAGTCATCATAACAGGCCTGGCAGCCAGGTGTGGTGGTGCACACCTACCATCCCAGTGCTCGGAGACTGAGGCAGGACAATGATCGAGTCAAGGCTGGCCATGGCTACACAGTGAGTTCAAGGCCAGCCTGAACTACACAGTGAGACTTTGTCTCAAAAACAAAAAATCCAGAAAGACCTAAAGCACAAATATGGCATATGCCACTAAGTATGTAGTTATTTTGTCATTTTTTTTCCTTACAAAAGAGAAAAAAAAATTTATGTTCTTTTGCTTTTTAGGATAATAAAAGACTACAGGATTTCTTCAAATTGCCAGAAGTCACTCTTCTGCAGACCACCACTGTCACACCTAGAAAACCCTGACGGGTGAAAGTGAACACCAACAGAATCTTCATGACAAATTTTATCTGCAACTAACCACTCAATGGGAAGGAAAAATTGGGATAAGGAAAAGGACAAATGAAAGAAGGAAAAGCTATATTTAGGCATATATGCAGAAAAGATTGGATAATTGTATTGTCAATTTCTGCTGGTCTTCTGAAAGGAACAGTTATTGCTTACAATTTCTTTTTTCACTTTGTTTCCTTTCCTCTTTGGAATTTCTTATAACTTGTTGTTTTGTTGAAATGAATCTTACCCATCTATATCTGGTAATCTGGACAACTAATTTGAAGACAGCACCACTATTATGGTTTGGGTTCGGTTGTCCCCCCAAAGCCTCGTGCCTCCTGGGGCAGATACTACACCCAGCTGGGGCAGATAGCCTAAATATAACTTAAGGGGGACAGATTTGCTCTCTGTTGCCATTGTTTTTGATGCCTCCCATTACCTCTCTGCTCTCTGCCACATCCATGAAAGGTTGCTCTCTGCCATGTGCCACTTGGAGCCAGCTGAGTATGGACTGAAACCTCCAGTAACTGTGAGCTAAATAAGCCTTTCCTTGCTTCATCTTGGGTGTTGGGTATTTGCCTCAGCAAGGAGAAGAGTAACTGAGACAATCGTGTAATACAGCAACCATTATTGTATTCCTATTACTTTGCTTAGTGAAATCTTGTATCATTTCTAATGCTGTTTTTTTCTATCACTATTTTATATTCTTAACCAAAAAAAAAAAAAAAAACTTTTTTAAAAAGTATGTGTTCCAAAATATACTAGGCATCCACTTTCTGAATCTGCACAGAGTTCCTACTTGTGTTTTAAAACATCGTGAAGTACCATTAGTTAAAAATGATATTTCTTACATTTTGAGAAACCCCCAGAATGCTCCTTAGGAGGCAGGAATGTAGTTCACATTTAACTATGAGCAAACTCCTTGATTAAATCTATACAGGGGGGAAAAGAAAGAATTGTCTTTTTGAGACAGCGTTTCACTATCTAGTTCAGGCCGGTCTTGAACTCTCTTTGTAGCCCAGGTTGGCCTCAAACTCAAGTGCTCCTCCAGCTCAGCCTCCCAACTGCTGGGATTACAGGTGTGCACCACCATGCCTGGCTAAGAGAAAGCTTTTATCATCTCATAAATGACAATGCTACAATGTATTTTCAAAAAAGACTCCATACTTTGCAGTTACTGGTGTAAATTTGCAAAACAGAAGATACTTTTGGTAACTAAAATCACTGAAGTATTAACTGGTATTTGTATTTTGGCTTTACTTATCATTTTCGATTTACTCCATAAATGTCCTACAACTATTATAATAAAAGTTGAACAAGCCGGATGTTTAATTCCATATACTTCCTTCATAAAGTAGGGGAGCCAGCCAGACTTAAGATACTCAAGCAGCTTACTGTAATGTAAACCTGACTAGCATATAGTCACTATGTGCAAACATGTACCAGTAGACACTGATACAGCTTAGAAATGCCAGAAGGGATTTTAGAAGACGTCACTTCCAAGAACTTACTGGTGATGGCTGCTACTGTGGCGATGGTGACGCTGGTGGTGGTGGTGGTGTTTCGAGTGATGCTGGTCTTTCTCAGTAAGAGACGAGGATGAAGAATTTGAATGTGAGGATCCCAGGCTCCTCCTCTGTTCCTTTGTCTTCTGTAGAACTCTCTTGTATGATAACGTACAAAGCCAGCATAACAACTTGCCATCAACCTTTTAAGAAAATATGTGTACTAAATTAAGTATTTGTGTAAGCTGGCCATAAGCAAAATCAAGTGTTCACCTTCCAGTTACATTTCACATACACATCCAAAAATTAGTGAATGTGTGCATCCAAAATTTTTGCAAAATGGAAGTGAAATTACTTTCCTGAAACTTGGGAAAATGCTTGTTCAGAGGATCAGAAAATTGGTGCAGATGACTGATGCACTTCCCTTAGTTGAGGTGTTTTCATTTTGAAGAGAAATGTTACCCTTACTAGAAGGTAAGCACAAATAGGCAAGGGAGGTAGCTCAGCAGCACAGTCACCTGCCTGGCAAGTACAAAGCCCTGAGTTCAATTCCCAGTCAAAAAAAAAAAAGGCACAAATAACTGATATTCTTTCAAGAAATCTAGCCTGAATTCTTCTACTCCTGTGTAACTACTAAAATTTCCCACAACCCTAAGTATGAATTTACAGAGAAACAAGAAAGCTCACAGAAGATATACAATAGATTCTCATCATTTCCAGACTGCCTACTTGCTAAAATGTATCTATAACCCAAAACCAATACTGGTAACACATCTGTGGTCACTCACCCACAGGCACAGGGCAGTTACCAAACAGCACCCATTTCGGCTCAGGCAAAGTGGCCCACTTCCTTGTTTTCGTGCTTATGCTGTACACAACCATCCTTTTTTGGTCTATTCAGTACTGTGGTTTTGATATATTTAATATGGTCACAAGAGACAGTGTGTTGGACATCATTCCTAAATTCAGGAAGGCTGTGATATGCCTTACAGAAAAAAGTGCGTTGGGTAAGTTTTGTTCAGGCATCTTTTGTGATGACAGCCATAAGTTCAATTTAATAAATCAATAATACAAACATATATATGGTGTTATTCAGCAGAAACACCAAGTAAATTATGCACTAGTCAACTGACATAGGCAGGAATCTAACTGTGCACTTGAGGGGAGCAGTAGCTCCATATTCACCAATTCAGTGTTTCTGGCAACTTTATAGAGTATCAGCTACTGCTAATAATGAGAATCAATTGTATGTAACTCAAGGAAGGAAGGAAGGAAAGACTTCTTTCCAAGTTGAGACAAAATCTACAAAAACAGAACAAGGTTTTTGTCTTCCGTCTGTTCACACAAGAAGTGCTGGAGGGACATGTCTTACAACTAAGGTACATACATTGCTGTTGGGGACCTAGAGGAGCCCCCACAAAGACAGTCATCCTCCAAATCAACTGAAACTGACAGGCAACAGGAGGCCTGTGTGAGTGCTCACCAGCAGAGGAATGCCACATGCACAAACATACTTATTAAGTCACTGTAGGTAGAGAAAAACAAACACTGGTTTCAAATATGACCCCGTGTCAGAAGGCGAAAACTAACTGAATGTTATGTGATAATGTACCACCTCGTATCGTTGTCACATCAGCAACCTCAAGTGACCAACAGAGTAACAAATCCTCTAGACCCAATGAAGGATAACCAAACAGTGCAGGACAGGTACAGAATCTTTTCCTCTCTCATTTTGTGGCAGGGTTTCACTGTACTGCTCAGGCTGGTCTTCAACTATTGGACTCTAACCATCCTTCTGCATCAGCCCCCCAAGTACACGGGGCTGTAAATGTGCACCACTATATCTGGCTTGAGTAATTTTTAAAATATAGGGATGCAATTGATTGACATGAACTCATATTTAATGTGAAGGAGAAAATTCACTATTTCTATCTTATAATCTAATAATCAGCTTTTAGGGACCCAAATAAATAGATCATGTCTCAGTGTATCAAGTGTAATTTTTAACTTGCTTGGTGTTCATTTCCGGATGCTACAACATAAATAAACATACCTTCCGTCTCCCCTCCTCTTTCCGATCAAAAGCACACTGCTGTTTGCACTGCTCGCAGGTCTGAGGAGGCCCATACTTTTTTTCTGAATTTGTGCAGCGCTGACACTTGGTACCAATAAATGCTGCAATTATGTTACAGTACTGACAAGGCTTGGGCTGAAAAACAGTCACACAATGTCTTGAGACATTTGAAAATAATAAATATTTGCTGCACAAAATATATCCAATGTTATAGATACTTTGGAAATTAAGGAAATAGGTAAAAAAAAAAAAAAAAAATCGCCTTGTCAAGTATGTTACCCTGCCATTGACACTTACATTTCTATTGATTCAAACAGTAATAGTGACTTGAGTCATAAAACTATTATTTTTCTATCAAAAATCAGAAGACATATATGCACTGTCTGCATGGCATGCAACATGATACAGCAAACACACAATAAAAAGTGCTCAATAATGAAAATAAAGGTACTCAATAAAGAAAATCTCATGTATACACAGTTTGGGGTATAAGCATTTAATTTAATATCCTGGTTAACTCAACTATAAAATCTGTTACTCAAACAATGATTTTTAACCATATGATACAAAAATATACAACCATTTTCAACTTTAAAAACTGGCATTCAATATGATTTGAATTTAACCTAAACTACAGCAAATATATCTTGATGTTATTGGACAGTCCAAAGAAATTCTGGGTAGTACACATGCTTAGGTCAGCACTTTGAACAGTGACAAGTAACACTGACATACCAACACTGACTGTAATTTGAGAGAACTTGCACTAGGATACTGTCATAAGTTTTGCGAAAAATACCTGAATTGTTCTGCCACAAAAATAATTCTAAGGGGCAAAGTTTGAGTATGTACTTTATGGATGAGGGGCTTCTCCACAATAACGAGTTTGCTATATCTGAGTCTTTAACATTGGAATTCAATACAGTACTTTTAAAGATGCACACAAATTGGCAGCTTTCAACTGTTGTCTATTTTCTATCAGATTTGTCTACAGAAATCTTATTTCACAGAATATTCTCATGTTAAAATATGTAAGAACATGGCACTATATATCTTTATAAGGTCGATGTTTGTGAAAAACAGTAACTGACCAGGAGTAACATGAAATGAAAATATAAGACACTTACTGTCCCAAACTGCTTCACATTTTGAGCACACTTCTTACAAATTGTATTAGTTTTACTGAAAAAGAATTATACAGATATGATCACATTTCTGTAGGCTTCTGGGATATTTCACACTATGATAAAAAGTAAATGTTTAAAGCAACGATTCATATTAAAACTTATTCTATTTGAGAGTAAATAACTTTTTTAAAATGTGAATATAAAGATTTTAGGCTTTTCATAAATTTAATTTCTTTGGTTCACAAAATCAAGAAATCCTTCTATCTCTAGTCCGCAAATCTTCAAACACACCATTATAAAGCAAAGGATTACACGTCAGTGCCTACTTAACCTTCACGAATTCATTTTCTGTTTTCTTAGGTTAATTTCTTCTGTGTCCTCAAAACAGAATCACCTGTTCAAAAGTTTCCACTATTCTTTCACTGTTCACAAGTTGCTAAGGTCTACCCTTGGAAGGCAGCTGGTAAGCCTGACCCCTCCTGAGGCCCATTTACATTTCACTTTTTAAACAGATGCACAATAACTGTTTAGATTTGCAAGCAAAGGCATCTACTTCCTATTCATTAACTTATCCTTTATTTCCTCATATGTGAACTAAAGTTTAGTTGTAAAGCGACAGCCACTGTGGTTTTAGTCACTACTCTCCCACAATCTATACTTATGACAAAATTTTACAGGCTAAACCATTAAAAAATACTTCAAAATATACAGTAATAACTCAATTCTTTATACACTTATTTTTAGCGACCAAAATTGTTCATTATACAAACCTCTCTTGTTGAAATTCAGATCTGCAGTAAGTACATTTTACAATAGGATGTGCAATCCGACATTCCTGTAATAAGACAACACATTAGTCAGCATGTCTCAGAGTCCCAAATCTCACTTCTTGCAGAAAATTATCCTATCTAGCCAAATGTCTAAAACAGCAGAAAGGACTGCCCCCAGTGTGAACAACTGGATGACATATAAATGGCCAAACATAAAATAATTCCTTTAGGAGGGTTGCGTGTCGCGTGTCTTTGTCTTTATTAGATGTACAAAGTATGTTACAGAAATTAAGAAAGCTGTCAGGACCGATTTCAAGAGGTGGTTAAATGTGAAACTACTTATTTTGCACCGTTGCTCACAGACAGCATCCTGGCTTTAATGGGATAGGAGGAGCTCCAAATCATAGAGCATTCTGTTCCCAAACCAGTCGCTTCGCTTTCCTGGACAGGGAAGAATGCCATCAGCTTTGCGGCTTCGGGTTCCTAGCAAGAAAGTGCAAAAACCGTCCCCTGCCTCCTGGTGGAAGAGAGGACAGACCCAGCAGAAACTGAGATGAAAATGTCTCCACCCCGAGGTCTCTGCGGCACAGACAGGTGTCTGCCTCCTCCAGCCCCACCCGAGACCCTGGGACGCGGACGGGCCCGGGCCCCCTCCGGGGCGGTCCGGGGCGGAGACGACGCTGGCTTCCTCTCTCGGGGCTCTCCCACCTGATGCCCGGGCTCTGGGAAACAGAGTCTGGCGTGGAAGGTGGGGGTCCTGGGGCTCCAGACTCGCAAACCCCGAGGCGCCGGCGAAGAGCAGGGTGCGGAGCAGCGGCCACCCAGCCCCGCGGGATACGGCAGAGGAACCCCGCCCGCCCGGCGCCCACGGACCTTGCAGAGCTGCTGGCCCTGGGAGAGCTCCTCGAAGGGATAGCGCTGGGTGCACTTGGTGCAGGCGTACAGGGCCGAGGCCGCCATCCTGCCGCTCAGTCTCCTCCTCCACCGCCGCCCGTGCCGAGGCGGAGCCCACGGGGGCCTCGGGCGCCGCCGCCGCCGCCACTACCGCCCGGGCCGCGGGCTCCTCCTCCTCCTCCTCCCCTCCCCTGCCCTGCGCGCGCCCACCAGGGCCTCGCAGCGCGAGCGCAAGGTCCCGCGGCCGCCGCCGTCTCCCTCCGCCTACACTTCCGCCCCAGCGCGCCCGCTGCGCCGTCCCGGCCGCTCCCGCTTAGGCCCCGACAGCGGCGGAGGGAGACGGAGTGGGCCGTTCGCTGCGGTTTGACTGCGCGGCCGCGGATCCGCTTCCTCCTCGGCCTCGCTCCTCCCGCGCTGATTGGCTGCGGGGGCCGCGTCACCGGCCGCCCCGCCCGACGCCAGCCCGGGTGACGCAGGGACCGCCCACAACGGAAGCGAGGCGCCGGCCAATGAGAGCGCGCGGCGCCGCGCGCGAAACCGCTTCGAACCCGCCCCGCCCCGGCCGCGGCCGAGGACTGCAGCAGCCTGTGCCGGGTGGTGAGAGTGCCCCGTCCGCCGGGCAGGTGTTGGCGCAGGCGCCCGCGACGTCCCTGGGCCGAGGGACCACGCCCTCCCAGCCCTGATGGTGGTCAGAATGTCCGTACTTCACCTGGAGAGGCGTCCCCGAGTCACACGCACGCTCTCTCTGGCGTTTAGTCCCGGGGAACTGGAGTGTTTGAACTTTCCACTCGCTTTTATTCGGCTCCCGTCTTTCAGTTCAGTTGTCATTAGCTACCGTTCTACCCCTGGCCTACGTTTTCTCTGTCAGGTCAACACTTTGCAAAATTGCCCCTTTCGCCTAACGTCTCGCAGCGTTCCCGCTGCGCAGGCGCGGCTGCGCGCTGCCTGTGACGTCACAGGGGAGGAGGCGGGATTTCTGCCGCCACAAAACTGCGTTCTCTTCTTTGATTGGTTATAAAGCACGTCGGTTAGGACGTGAGGCCCTCTGCGCGCGCTTAGAGCGTGGGCGTCCCCGTGGGGCGGTGTGTGTGGCGGGGGAGTATTCGCCCCGGCAGCGGCGCCCGCGGCCCCTTCCATCTGGGGCTCCTTTTGGGCTGGCCCCTGGCGGGCGGCTCCAGAATCTTGAAGAAGAACTCGAGAACCCAAAGCGAACCCAGCCGCCAGAGGTGCGCGCTGTGCGACCCGAGCAATGGCGGCGGCGTCGGTGTCGGTGGCTTCTGATTCTCAGTTCTCGGTGAGTGGCGGTCGGCGTTCGGAGGCGCCCCTGGTCCGGCAGCTTTTGTACGTTTGCTCGCGTGTCTGTTCGTCCTCGGCCCAGGCGCTGTCCGGGGACGGCGCGGGGGGCCTCGACGGGCTCGCCCTTGTGCCTGTGGGCTGCACCCCGGCTGCCCGCG
>NW_004524588.1:27190410-27261710 GCF_000260255.1 Octodon degus | reverse complement strand
GCTGCCAGCCCGGGCCCGGGCTGGTCGCGGCTCTGGGCTCCAGGGACGCGGCCCCCCGGGACCAGGTGTTTGGCGCGCTGGTTCACTGGGCAGCCGCCGGGTCGCCGGCGGGCTCCAGAGCGCATTTTACTCGCCGGTCTGCCCCTGCGGGGCCCTCTGCCGTCACTCCTATTACTGCCGGTTCCAGCGGCTGCAGCCGCGCTTCGCGCAGCGCTGAGGTGGCCTTTTGGAGAGGCGGCGGGGTGTGTGTGTCGGGGGAGGGTTGTGTGAATACTGCTTCCTCGAGGGGGCCCCGTGCGTTTAGTCCCCGGCTCGTGTGATATTGGAGTGTCAAACTGGAGAATGCCGCCCTGAGAAGAGATACGTGCATGACAGCTGAAGTTGGAGCTGGTCGTCCACCGACGGTTGGGCTCCGAAGCCACCTGCGTGAATAGGGTAGAAATCCTGCCCCGCGGCCGCGGCAGCCAGGCGCTGCCAAGCGCCCGTTATTAAGTAACTTCTGCTGGGCTGGCCAGCTCCAGCTGCCGCTGCCCCTGAAGTGATCCGGGCGGTTAGCAGCGCTTGGCTTGGCTGGGTAGAGGTTTCCTAGCAGGAAGATGGGTCGGACTGCCCTTGTAAGATGTGACAGTTGCCGCGAGGAGAAAGTGAGTGTCTCAAGCGTTTGCGGTCTTGTGCTGAGGTAGCAGGTAGCAGTAGTAAGGAAATAAAGAGGTTGTTACCTGGAAACTAGGTGAAAACGGAGTGAGCAAGGAGATGCAGTAGGATAGAGTAAGGGAGCGCAGTCGCCTGGGAAGTCGCGCTTGCTGCAGTTCGAGGTTAGGTGCTTGTGATGATGCAGCCAGAAGTATTACAGGGTGTCCGGGGAAGGAGGGCAACAAGTGTGCAAAGAGCTGAGGAGACAGAGAAGTAACTGATGGAAGCCGGTGGGGTTCCTGCAGGAATTAGGTCAACAGCAGTAAGACGTAAGGAGGAACTGCAGAACAGGTATTGAGTGGGTGGATGGACATGCAGTGAGTACACTGCCGGAGGAGGGTTTTTGTGCTTTCAGAATTTAGCACTTGGAGACCTAGCAGTGAATGCTTCGTGTGGAGTTGAGGAGAGCTGTGCCTCTGGGATGCAGTCAGGCGTTAGTCTTATGGTAGCTTCAACAGAAAGCTCAGACAGTGTTTACGAAGAAAGAGTATACAGGTTTTTGTGCACTAAATTCGGTAAGTGAATTCTAAATATTATTTGTTCACTAAGAATATCTGAAACTTACAAAACAAGGTATCTTCTTAATCACCTTGACGTGATACATGAAATGTGTAAGTTGGAAGCTGCTGTTTCTCAAAACAAAAATGACCATGTTTTGGCTATTTTGTTTCTGTCAGAAATGGCTCTCCTTAGATAAGGGTGGGGGCTTGCAGGTAATCCCAGCACTGGCTGAGGCTGGAGGATCTCTTGAGTACGAGGCCAACCTGAGCTCCACAGGCAAGTTCAAGGCCAGCCTGCCCTACGTAGTGAGACCCTGCCTCAAAGAAAGAAGAAATACCTGAGTTCAATCCCCAGTTCCGTCAAAAAAAAAAAATAAATAAATAAATATAAATAAATAAAATGCAGAGAGGGCAGATTTTAAAAAAAAAAGAGGAAGAAATAAGCCTGCTATTTCAAGTAGAATTTAAAAATTAATTAGGTTAACAGTTGTCATACATGAGACTTAAAACTATTACATGAACTTAATATTTAGATTCAGTTTTGTGAACATTAGCAACTCGTATATTCCACATTGGTAAACCCAGCATGGAGTTAGTTACAGTAAATGGTGATGTTTTTATCACAGAAGGATTTTTAGAACAAGTGTATACATAAAAGTCTTTAGGAACCAACTTACAGTGTACTGTAAATCTCAAATGTGAACATGGAGAGCAGTAAGTTTTCAGTTTGTGTTTTTAGAGTTCTTTCCTACAATAACAGCAGGTGGTGTTTGCTGTTTATCAGCTCCCCTATAGGTGAAAATTAATGCTGCATAGAAGCACAAGCAGGGCAATTACAAGCACAGGCAAGGCTCTTGTAATCTTTTTTGGTACATTTTCTAATTGGTGTTCCCCTAATCAATGATGAGGATGTACCCTTTTTCTAGATCTTTACTATTGTTTGTTTGTTTGAAAGACTTCATGTCTGTTGCCTGTTTCTTACTTGGATTGCCTTTTGTGAATGAGTTATATATATTGATGTATTCTGGATGTTAGTTTTCAGTCCATTATGATTATTTCAAATGAACTGTGGCTTGTCTTTTTATTTTTTGATTAATAAGATTTCTAATTTTAGCATAGTAAGTTTTAACATTGTTAGTTTTCCCTTTCTGCAATTAGTTAAGAAAATTTTCCTCTCCAAGGTCTTGAGTACCATATTCTAAATTTTTCTCTACAGACTTTCTAAATTTGAAAACTTAAAATGCTTAGTTTACTTGGCATTAATTTATTCTGTGCAATTTATTTACAATAAACTGTCAAAACACTACTCTTTGAAAACATCCTTGCCCCAGTGGTTTATAATTTTATCAATATATTAATTTCCATGTGTGTATGGGTATTTTGCTGTGTTCTTGTCCCGTTTTTGTGTTTGTTTCTAAGTAGATACCCATTATATCTTACTAATACTCCTTTTGGCTTAGTTTGGAGAAGGCAATTATTTTCCAACCTGTGGTTATTAATTTTTATTGGTTTTTACTTTTATTGTATGGTTTTATTTTCCTGAATTCAGTTTTCTAAGTAGTCCATAAGAATTAGTGATTTTGGCATGATTTTACCCAGCAACCTTGCCAGTCTCCAATTAAAGTTAATTGAAGGTTCTTCAATGTTTTTTGCTTAGACAGTTATAGCCTATGTAGTTTAGTCCCCCTTTCAGTTGTAGTATCTTCTATTTCTTGTCGTCACTCTTGTGTGCAGGCTAGGAGGTGAGCATGGAGTTGCCCACCTCTTCATTTTAGGACACAGATGCTATGGCTCTGAGGTGTGCTGCTGTAGAGACCTGCAGAGCAGACTCAAGGGCACAGGTGGCTGGTGGGGTTGATGGCCTGCTGAACTGGGCCAAGAGCACCTCTGCATGCTCCTCAGGGGAAGAATCTGGAGGCCACTGTTGTCCCCATCCTGGAGACCTGACTACGCCAAGCTTGAAAAACCCAAAACACCACAGGCTCTGCATTCCTCTGTCTGTTGCTTGCAGGGTGCCTATTGCACTGGGACACAAGTATTGCTGTGCTTTATTTTGCAATATTTTTGAATTGGATAAAACATGGTTTGTGTCTAGTTGTCCCCCTAAAGCCTCATGCTGTGATGGGGTGGACTTCTAGAGGTTGTGCTTCATGGTCTAGTGCTGGGGTTATGTGGGTGTAAGAGCTGTGGGGATTATAGATATGAGTACTACACCCACCATGGGGCAGGTAGCCTGAATGCAGTGTGGAAGGGAGAGAGGCTTGCTTAGTACTCTAGTACTGCCTCAGTTGCTGCTCTTCCCTTTTTGCTCCTGCTATTTTCTGTTGCCATCAGCTGCTGCCCTCTGCCATGTGCCACTGTGCCTTGGAGCCAGCTGAGTATGGACGAAACCTCCACAAACTAAGCCAAATTAAACCTTCCCCCCGCCAAAAAAAAAAAAAAACACTTTTCCTTCCTCAATTTGGGGTGTTGGGTATTTTGTCCCAGCAACTAAGGAAATGTAACCGAGACACATTCTTTCTCGATGTGGCTTGCTCTACCCATATCCTGTAGCCCAGACCCCAGATCTAATATTGAAAGCCTGAAACTAAATGGGCACCTGCTGCCTGGAATAGCTTCTTCTGGCTGGCTGGCTGGCTGGCTCCTAGCGATGGCTCCAGTTCTTGGCCGTTGAACCAGTTTTTCCTACTTAAGGTTTAGTTGCATATGATTTAAATCCCCTTACTAGAAGTCTTGAAGTGGGAAAAGAAGAGAAGATACAAATCTGTCCATCCCAACATCAGTTTCCACTTTGGACACACAAAGATTTCTGCTGAACCCTGTTGGCTCGGAGCCAGCTCTTCTGTCTCCCTCTGAACTTCTGCTGTTTGTGAGGCGAGTGGGGCTAACCTCCAGTTCTAGAGAGCTCACCAGCTCAGTGGAGGGGCTGCAGAGGAGCATAGGTGATGTGGACCCTTGGGTCTCATTTGTGAAGCCTTGCGCAGTGTTTCTGTGCTACACTACAAAGTCACCAAATTACAGATGAGCCCTTTATGATTCCCGGTTTGACAAGCAGGTTCTTTGGGGCTTTTCTTTATTTTTTGGAGGTGGTAGGGGAAGGAGCAAGGTGTTGTCCCGCTCTTCATTTGTATTTTGGTTCTAAGATATAAATACAGTTTCTATGTTACCTTTTTCTCGTAACTACAAAGGTGAATATTTTAATTAGATAAGTTATACAAAAACAAAAATCCCCTATCTAAATGAAAAAAAAAAGACCAAAAAAAAAAAAAAAGGAATGTTTAAAATTATTACCATTAAGAGTGTGTGTGTGCTGGTGAGATGGCTCAGTGGTCTAAAGCACCTACTTAGAACAAGCTAAGCTAAGCAAAGCACAGGGACCCTGGTTCAATCCCCCAGCACCACATACCAGCCAGCCCCGCCCCCTGGTGGGCTGAGCTGGCCACACACTAAATAAATAAATAAATAAATAGTTTAAAAAAAAAAAGAGTGTGTGTGTATGTATGTATTTTAGGGAAGGGTCTACAGGGTGTTCAGGGTCTCACTACTAGGTTAGACTGTTAGTGATCCGCCTGTTTACAGCCTCCCAAGAACTGGTATTACAGGCGTGCGCCACCACGCCCAATCTCAATTGCAGTCTCAGTGATGGCCCAGCACTGCAGCCCCGGTGATCGAACTCCCAGCCCCGCACCTGCTTGCAGGTGCTTTAATCTGTTGAGCTATTGCCTTTTTTTTTTTTTTTTTTTTTTTTTTAATACTGTCATAGTGTTACAAGAAAATTGACCTTTACTGAATATTGAATGTTACTGGATGTGCATTCATGTTTCTTAGTGATCATACCGATTTTTACTTCAATAGATTACATTAAAAATATTGCAGTGGGGGCCGGGGAGATGGCTCAGTGAAATAAGCATTTCCCTGGCAAGAGCAAGGGCCTGAGTTCAATCCCTGGTGCCGCCAAAAAAAAAAAAAAAAAAAATTTGCAATGATCATCTAGGCTTGCATTATTAGAGTAACCTCGCTGATCACATTTTTTATCTTTTTTATGTAGTTGCTGTGGTTTGGTAGTTTTTTTGTTTAGGATAGATTGGTTTCTGAGGAAATAATGTCCTATGGTGTTTCTAACATTGAAATCTAGTTTTAGGATCAGAGACTCTTCATAAAATGAGTAGATTCCAGGTTCCTTCTTTATCTGTTTTTAAAGTAGTCGTGTAAGTCTTGAGTTGCATGTTGCTTTAACGTCCTGTGAAACTCAAATTCTCTAAAACTTCTAGTGAGGTCTGGGTTGCAGCTTACACCTGCAATCCTAGCACTTGGGAGGCTGAGGCACAAAGACTGTGAATTTGAGGTCAAGCCTGTCAGTGTGACACTGTGTCAAAGGAAACATGAGTTATATTTTATCAGTATAAATGTTTCTTCATTATAATGAATTTTATAGTATGTAGCAAGTAGATTCCCTTTATTGTCCCTTATCAGAGAAACATAGACCAAATGCGTCATGAATATTTGTGGTTTACATTTTTGAAAATTAATACAGTGCTTATGTTTTTATTTTTCAGAATGTCTTAGCTGAACCATCGAAATCTAATGGAAATATTGTTCATCGTTCTTCATCTCCATATGTGTTATATCCAACTGATAAACCTTTCCTTAATAGTGAACTCCGTCGCTCCCCAAATAAGCCTACATTTGCTTATCCAGAAAGCAACAGCAGAGGTAAACAGACCCTAACAAAACGAGTATGATCTGTTTACTCATTTCTTTGAAAGTTTTAATTTTATTCTAACTTTGGAATTAGAATATCTTTTTCTCACTTCTGTTTCTAACCTCAAAATACAATGATTTTATTGTGTCCCTTATATTGATTGGGGAACATTATCATCCACTGAACAATCTTGAATCACCTGTACCAGGTGTCATATCTGACTTCAAACAGGAACCAAGAATGTGTTTTTACTTCTATAAAATTTCAACACGATATTGTTTTTGTCTTTTTTCGTTTGTTTTAGTTCTCATCAAATGTTACCTATATGTCATAATGTATTCTCATCTAATAATATGTTGTGATATACTCCCTACCCGCTATGTGGGTCTCATCCTGTTATCTTAGTTACTTCCTTGTTGCTGGGACAAAATACCTGACATGCACAAGGTAAAATGGAAAAAGTTTAATGCATGGTTTGTAGAGATTTCAGTCCACAGTCCTCTAGTTCTAGGGCAGGGTGGCATGGCAGAGGAGAAACTGTCCATGGCCAAGACAGACATTCTCATTCTAAGTAGGGAAATGAAGGAATGAGACCAAAACAAGACCAAAGTCCGGCAGGGCCAACATTTAAGTCCTACTGCTCCTTGTGTAGAAGCCAGGACAATCTGCAACAAGATATGAACTCCAAAGGGTTTGGGTGGCTCTGCCCCTATAGCTCTGCCAGTGGTTGCAGCTCTCATGGCTTCTGTCTTGGGCCAGCTTTGCTCAGTCCTTCTGACTTTCTGCAGACAGTCCATGTTTCTGGCTCCTCTAGCCTTCAGAGGTCTCCACTGCAACTTCAACTTCACTGCCTGGCTTGTTGGACCACCTTCTAAACTCTGCATGAAAGCCTTCCTAATCTCAACAACTTTTGCCTTACACCAGCGCAAAGTGGATGATGTCAAGGTTTCCGGCCAGCTGGAGCAGTAACCAGGCTTCCTTGTCTTGGCTGTAGGGGTTGAATGTCTGGATTGCTGAGTGCTGTGAATCCAATCGTGAGGAACAACTTCCCTGGGTCACCACCATTCTGGAACATGGTGCCCGGGGGCTGTCTTCTCAGTGGAAAGGCTGGAATCCTGCTAGTTCTTCTGGCACCCTTGGGCTATCTTGTCTGTTATGTTCTAAAGTATTTAGCTATACCTACTATGCCTTGAACTTTCATCTATCTTACCTCCCTTCCTTGAGCCAGCTGACTGGACTGCTACCTCTACCAAACTGTGAACCAAACTAAACCTTTCCTCCTCTGAGTTTGGGTGTCAGATGTTGGGTTCCAGCAACAAAAAAGTAACTAAGGCACTAGTTAATGTTGCTGCTGTTTGTCATTGTCTGTTCTGTCTGTCTTTAAGCAGTTTCAATTCCCTTCTGTGTCTCACATCACAGTGTCTTAGATTTCCCACGACTTACTTCCATTTGTCTTAATAACTTCATCTCTAACCTTTACTTCCTTGCCCGTATGTTCTTTGCTCTGACTAGTTTGAAACATTTTTTGTGCTAGGAATAAACTTAGCATTTAAATTAGTTGTCATGTTGCCTCAACAAAACTCCACAAATTAAGCAGCTTTAAGTAACATATTTCATGTGTCACAGTGGTGAATAGGTCAGAAGTCTGACTGAGCTCATCTGGGTCCTGTGCTTAGAGCCATTCAAGTCTCAAACTAGAAGAGTTAGCAGAGGGGGCTGTGCTCCTCAGTGAAGGGTCTGGGGCATTCTGCCTCTGCGCTCATTCCTAGCTATACACAATGGAGTACTCCCAGGAAGGGCCAGTCTGAGCTGCTTGCAGAAAAACTGATGAATCTGGAAAAGAAAATGTTGAGTGAAATAAATCAGACCCAAGCTTAAAAACCATTATAGGCACTCTCATTTGATTTTTTTTTTTTTTTTTTGTAATCTTTTATTTTACTTATGTATTTGGTGCAGGATCTCCCTACACAGCTTAGATCCTCCTGTCTCAGCCTCCCCAGCGCTGGCATTACAGGAGTACACTGCCATGCTTGTTTTCGTGGCCAGCACAGTGTGCCTGTGGCAGGGCAGGCTGGGCCGGGCATGTGGTACCGACCACCATGCTATCTCCCCAGCTCTGGAGCTCTCACTTGATGAAGGCAAAATACAAAGAACCCAATAAGAGATACAGATAGGAGACAAGGGGGAGATTTCTGGCAAATGCAGAGATGTCTAAGAGAAGGTAGGAGGGGATTAGAATAAATATATGTCGTTATAGGAACTTAAAATAACCTCAATTCATAAATACTCAATTACGTGTTCTATGTATGTTTTACCAGGAAATATCTCAGTCTTCTCAATTTTCAGTTTCCTATAAAGTTTGTCTTACTCATGGGGAAAAAAACCAAAACCAGGTAAAATAGGACAAAACAAGAAAAAGAAGGGGGAAAAGTGCCAAAGTAGAGACAAAAAATTAGTCCAAAAATATTCCTCAGCCCTGAGGTGTCTAAAGGGTAAAGCTTCTTTCCAGGACATGTAGTGTTGAGATCCACAAGGTGTGGAGAGAACCAGTGAGTAGCTGGCGCCTGTTGTGTTTTTACACCCATTTTACAGGCTATTGGAGTGCTAGGTCTGCCCTGCCTTTCCCGCTGAGTGGGACCTGTCAGTGACACGTCATCCAGAGGCTTTCAGTGTCTGTTGTTCTGTGCACCCATCACCACCTCGTGTATCCTGTGGGCTGGTGAGGTGCCCTGTCTGCTCTTGTCAACAGCCACACCTGGCTGCCATCCCCAGCCCTCTCAAAACTGCCAGAGATAGGTTTGGCCCTCACTCGCAGCATGTACTATAGGATCTTTAACAGGCTTGCTTTTTCCATTTTTGGGAAAAAAGACTTCCAGCGCAATATGCTTGGTTTATCAGAAGTGCTTTGTAATAAAATTACATTCTGTGAAGGAAATGGTTTTGGTTCAAGATCACTATTGGAACATCTGTGCAAGTTCTTAATGGGTGCTGTTGTCCTTTGGTATATCCCATTTTGTTACACACTAATAAAAGGCACTTGTATGTCATTTCAGTTGTCTACAACAAAAAGAGCCAAAGAGCCTTGCTAGTTAGTATTGGGAACATATTGAGCTCAATAGAGCCTGGGAGTTGTCTCAGGAATGCGGCCCGCTCTGGGCCTGTCCCTCCCACTTTGAAAATCACAGTAATAAGCAATGAGAACACCCAGAACGCTGCTTTGTTCTTGTAAATACTTTTACTTCTGTTCTGGAATCTGCATGATAGCTCCTTGCTGGCAGAGACATTTTGACTGTTAACTCCACCTTAGCCCCTTATCTCTATGTTTTGTTAGATTGAAGTTTACATCATATTGTTTCCTTCTGACCAGGAACTCATGTTCCAGAGAAAGTTGAGTACCGTTAGACCTTGGTACAGATACTTTTAAGAAAATTTTTGTTGTTGTTGTTGCTATGGTACATATTTGCAGTGCATTAGTTTTTGTGGGAATTGCTTTTTTGGTGCTTGCTGTCCCTGTTCTCATCTGTCTTTTTCGTACTTCACATGCAAGCTACAGGTTGTTGGGGTGCATTGTTCAGTGACGCACTGTCTTTCCAGCCAGAGCAATTCGTTGCTCATCATTTTTGGTATTTTTGCCTTCCCAGAATAATTAATGACAAGTACCATGGCACCACTGTGTTACTTAAGGAAAACAGCATATTCTTTCTTTCTTTCTTTTTTTTTTTTGGTGGAACTGGGGATTGAACTCAGGCCCTTGTGCTTGCCAGGGAAGCTACGGAGCCCTCCCCAGCCAGCATATTCTTTCATTTCTGTAGTTTTCTTGTGTTTGTATTCTCACATGTTACTAACCAAATGTATTGTACCCTGAATAGATGTGTTCACAAATACTGTGCATAATATGGAGGAGACAAGGTTGCATATAGTGTGTGCTCAGAGTATTCAGGAAGAGAAATGGTCATGGTTTTATATTTTACACTTTTTTTTCCTCTTTCAGCAAATATTTAGGAGTTTGTTTCTTTTTCTACAAATACATTTTCTCTTTCCAGTGTACAAATTTAAAATCTTTGAATTGTTCTTGTTCATTTTCACCAGGAATATATGTCATTCTACAGTTTTTTTGTAAGCAATAGAAATATATATATATATATATATATATATATATATATATATATATATATATGGCGCAGTGGTTCTAACCTCATAGAAGAGAAGGCAATAGACAGGAAGCAAATGGAATAGCTTACATACCATTTTGGGGAGGTAAAGGTGTAAAATCCATTACTTGATCACCCGGACTGTTCATCTTAAAATAGACAAGTTTGTTAGAAATACAAGCAGGGACCAGGGGTTTAATCCTTAGGCCTGTTGCCAGGGCGCTTGAGACTGGGCGTGGTGGCATGTAATCCCAGCTGTTACGAGGCTGTAAACAGGCTAGTCCCGTCTAGTAGTGAGACCCTGAACATCTTGTAGACCCTTCCTTGAGACATCCCCCCCAAAAAAAATTAATAAATAAAGGGGTGAAATAAATGTTTTCTATTGGTAGAATAAAATTATTATCTATTTCTCATTTTTTTTAAGCTTGGAAAACAAGGTACAGTTTCTGAAAGTTTAGTCAACTGTGATAGAAAGGTCCCAAGTGCACTAGCTTTGTTGAGGAAGTGTTTTCCTCATTTACAGACCTCCACGGGAAGATTGAACAGCCAAGAAGGGAAGGACAGGTATACATACAGTTTTTAGTCCTTGGGACCAGAGATTCACGGTAGCCAGTGCTTTCTGATTATTTTCTGCTTTTAACTAGTTGCATTCTCTGTCGCTTCTGACCAGCTCTCTCACTCACACAGGGTAGGAAACATGGCTGTTGAATACATTTTGATCAAGACAGCCATTTGGGGCTTTATTTGTATGTCTTTTTTGTGTCAAATAGTCAGATTTGTGAAAAGGTTAAAAAAGAATCATTCAAGTTTTAGTTACGATATTACAAGGAGGAATTCCCAGAAGAAGCTGTGTATAAACCAAGAGAACAGTTCCAGAGCTATGTGCCATATCTACATAGTAAAACTTAAAAAAATAAAAATAAATAAAAAAAATTAAAAAAATGCATCTGTCCCAGAGGTTTAGATATGGTTAAATCGGATAGATGTGAAAGAACATTAATCTTACTCTAGGCAGCTGTTCTGTTCTCATGTTGTTGTTTCTTTTTTTTTTTTTTTTTGGTTGATTTTGCAGGTTCCTAGGTATGTGTATATGTATTTCATGTATGCATTCTTTCCAGTTAGCTTGTATGTCATTGCATACCAGAGTAAGATGACTATGTTATAAAATGTATCAGTATCAAACATGGGACTTGTCATATTTCCAGCATTAAGAAAATCATTGAATGAATAAATTTTATCAATAAGTAGAAAAACATGTCTTGCGAAGAATAAGAAAACTAGTTTCTTAGAATTTTTGATGGCACCTCCTCCTATATAGTTTGCATGAAATTTCATTTAAATTTGTATTTAAGGAGAATGGTTCTGAATAATTGATTAAAAAGTAGTTTAAAATGTTTTAGAATTTATATAATATGGACTTTGTGGCAAAATTGATGTTACTGAAGTTTTGATAAAAATACTTGCATAATATTACTAAAACAACAGAAAGTTCTAAAACATTTTTGGAAATGTGTATAGATTATTATATATATATTGATACATAAGTGAATTAGGTTTATGATAAATTGAAGTTTTTCTTCATTATAAAGTTGCTTTTTTTTGTTTGCATATTTGAAAAGGAAGGGTCTACAGCATGTTCAGGGTCTCACTGGGACTCAAGTGATCCGCCTGTTTACAGCCTCCCAAGAGCTGGGATTACAGGTGTGCACCACCACACCTAGTCTCAATCGCTGTCTCAGTGTGCCCCAGGGGCGGGGCCAGCACAGCAGGCCTGGGGATCACCCCTGGCCTCTGCTGAGCTATTTAGCTGGCCCTTAAAGTTGCTTTTTGATAGTTGACACTTTAACAGAAGTACCAAACAACTAGAAGTAGCATCTTTTCAGAATGACAAGAGATTCTTGTAACTAGTAGTCTGTGTTCACAAAGATAGGTACTTCTAATGAAAGTATAAATGGATGCAACTTGGAAGTACTGTTTCAGGGATGTTTAAAATAAAATGGTTTAATCATCTGACCATTTATTTTCAAATTTTTAGTTATTAGGAAATAATTTTTAAAACTGTATGATTATGTGATTCTTGTTTAATAATGCTGAAATAAACAAAACCTACATACTTTTTTTTTTAGTTTGCACATTTATGAAAAGATCTAAAGAGCCAAGATGACAACCATTGTCTCTGGGTCATACAGGGTTATTGGTGGCTTTCTTTAGTGTGTTTTGTGTCTCCTACATTTTTTTTTTTTAATAAATATGTATTCTAGAATTATAACCTTTCAAGGGATAGGATAGAGACTGCTTTTTTTTCTAAATAATGAAAAATATTAAAGTTCTTTCCGTGTTTGATTATGCAGTTATTAAAGTCTATATGTAAATAAAAGTTAGTGTTCCAAAGAACGATCTTTCACTGTACCTACACATCAATTTTAGTTTTTCAGTGAATTTTCTGTACATGTTGTTATCTTACAGTACCTATTATGTATTTGGCAGCCATATTTTCTGCTCTGAAGAATCTTCAAGATAAGATTCGGCGCTTGGAACTTGAGAGGATTCAGGCAGAAGAAAGTGTGAAAACTTTGTCTAGAGAAACAATTGAATATAAAAAAGTGCTAGATGAACAGATACAAGAAAGGGAGAATTCAAAGAATGAAGAATCAAAGCATAATCAAGGTTTGTTTAATTATGAGCAAAATTCTATCAAAATATGAACTGGAAAATTATTCAGAAACTATCATCAGGCATTACAAACTTGTATTATGCTCAGGTGTAGTTTAAGGAGCAAGCTACATTTACTGGCTGTGTGGTATGTTCTATTATGTAGAAAGGGAATGATTTAGGTGATTTAAAAAGGCTTCCAGCACTACTGGAATATACTGTTTACATTGTGTGTATTTTAAATTGAATTTGTCATTAAAACTGAAGGGCCAGCAAGATAGTGCTGCTGCTTTGGCAAGCGCAGGGACCAGGGTTCAATCCCAGGATGCACTGAGCCAGCGACCGAGTACGGGCGTGGCGGCACATGCCTGTAATTTCAGCACCCGGGAGGCTGAGATAGGATGGCTACGAGTCTGAGCTGCATAGTGAGAACCTGTACCAAATACATAAATGAAAATGCAGAAAATAAATGTAAAAACTATTCTGTGGGTGAACTGATTTCTGCTTTTCTTCATGTATCCATTCTAGAACTAACATCTCAGTTGCTTGCTGCAGAAAATAAATGTAATCTTTTAGAAAAACAAGTGGAGTACATGCGGAATATGATCAAGCACGCAGAGATGGAGAGAGCTTCTGTCTTAGAGAAGCAGGTATGGACTCGCAGGCCGGCACCCAGCAGCTCTCTGAGACTGCTTACTGAAGTAAAGACCCTTCTCCTCTCCAAGGGCCTACTGCTACTCCAGTACCCCAGGGCTAGGCGTCCTTGGGCTCCTTTGTGGAGTTAGCTCTTCGTTAGGGTATTTGGTAGAATTTTATTTCAATGGAAAAGTAGTTATGAGGCATTTTAAAATTAACATCCTTAAGTCTGAATTATCAAACACATGTAAGTTGTCATTATATGCCTCTGTACCTCTTTAATTTGTTTTGAAGGTTTGAGATAGAGTAAAGATGTTAACAGTTCTTTGTAAAGCTATGTATACTTTTTTTTTTTGCAGTCCGGGGATTGAACTCAGGACTCTGTGCTTGTCAGGCAGACACTTATTCTACTGAGCTATCTCCCTAGCCCTTATAATTGTTATTTTAACTAAATATGTTTCTGTTGTTACACCAGAGGTCTTGGTATTTAAGTAACTTGTACATTTCTAAAATGGCATTTGCAGCATTAGTCTCCAGTATGTTTTTAAAGCATCCTTTTCCTACTGTAACTGTAGAATTTAAATTCACCATAAGCTATAATTCTGGACATCTTAACTTTATGCAAAAATTGATATGCTTAACATCGTAGGTACCCTGCTGTATAAGAGAGGTGCTACTGATGCTTTCTAAGCTCAGTTATCTTTCAGTTCTAGTTGAAGAGATCACACTTAAATACCTGAACAATCATACAGCATGTTGTCTATGAAGAAATGTCTATAAACAATAAACACTTTGTCTGTCTCTTCACTATGCCATTGAGTTTAATTACAGTGACCACATTTTTGTTTAATTGGGTCTTTTTCCACCCACGTTTTTATTTCAGTATATTCTTTCATTCTTTTACCTCTGTCAGCACTATGAGCTATCTAAAAAAAATTGTTTTCAAAGTTAATCATTTTGTTTCATGTTGAAAGTTTCATACATCATAAATTGTGTACTCAGACTTGTAAGGCAGGTGTGAATTTTTGTTCGCTGATGCATGGTGGTTTTCACTGGTTTTAGTCCACATTTATGTGCTATCATCCTTGGTATTCTTTCCTTGTTGTAGCTGATATGTTGCCTGAGATCTTATTTGTCTTCCTGTACATCTTACATATGAAATATTCAGTAGTGCCTCATGTAATGTTTGACTTTAGCACCCCTCCGTTTGCTTTTGGTTCTGTTACCTTTTTTGAATAATGAAATTTGGTTTATTGCTTTCAAATTTTCTGTATAATTATTGCTGTATTTTGTCACATTTCTTGAATGGGTCAATAAGCAAAGAAGCATCAGTTTTTTGAGACAATTGTAAAATACCTTGACTAATACATGTAGTAAACAGCTATTGGATGAAGATAGTAGATGTCTGGATTGTACTCCTTGGTTCATCAGTAAGATTTAATTAGTATGTTTAGTATGGTAGTTTAATAGGAGCGGCACCAACACTTGGAACAAGTTCGCACATGCTTCACACACTGTGCCTGCACTGGAGTGAATAGAGAGGAATTGGGAGCTTACACTGACTTATGATAAAATTATCATTTAGTATTATTTTCTCATTGAAGGTTCTTTTAGTATTGATTAGTACTGTAGGCACATATGAAGATACTATATTTAGAAGTTCAGATACTTAGTGTTTTGGCTTTTTCTTTTAGATCTTAATGTATTTTTCCACTTTTTAGTCTGTTTTTATGTTTTTCCTATGACTGCCAGTCTGAGTGTGTACAAAAGGTAGACTTTTAAATTGTTTGCCCTAAATTTGAAGAAACAGAAATAAAAATGTTGCAGGCATGCAGGCACATGCTTATGCGAACACTGGAGAGTGAGGTAGGAGAAGTCAGAGTCCAAGGCCATTGCTAAGCTGTCAAGAGAAGTACAGGCCAGCCTGCTCACAGAGGACCCTGTCTTTTAAAGAACAGCTTGTATAACAGATAAACACAAAACACTACAGTCGGGAAGTAAGTATTTTCTTTATTTATTTTTTATTTTTTTATTTTAGGGAAGGGTCTACAGGGTGTTTAGGGTCTCACTGCTAGATCGGACGCGTGGTAATGCGCCTGTTTACAGACTCCCAAGAGCTGGGATTACAGGCGTGCACCACCATGCCCAGTCGCAATTCTCTTCTCAGCAGGCTCCACATGGCAGGCCCGGTGATCGACTTCCGAACTCCCAGCTCCTATCCACTGAGCTAGTTGGCCAGCCTGGAAATAACTATCTTAAAGGACCAGACTAACTGAAAATATTTCTGTGCTTATAAAGCCTTTATGTCCAATGGCTTGCTGCTATTCCAGGGCACCAAGAGACTCTTACCATATGAGGTCAAGTTGTGTCAAACACAGTATACAGTAAAGACAGTATCCATTAAACCTATCATGTATTAACGCCCTTGTGGTTGTAATTCATAATCTAGAGCTCCTTTCCCTATTACAGCAGTTCTTTGAAAGGCCAGGTAAGTAATATAGGGAAGCCTAAGAAACATGCATTTATAGTAACTTCAAAGTTTTGAGTGTTAAATTACTGTGCCATCTTGTCTCCTAGGTGACCCTAGAAAGAGAACGGCAGCATGATCAAACACATGTTCAGAGTCAGCTTGTAAAGCTGGACCTCCTTGAGCAAGAGTATAACAAGCTTACCACGATGCAGGCCCTCGCCGAGGTCAGTATGTGTCCTTCACGCGTTAGTGCAGAGTGATGTGATGTGCAGTTTTTGAAATCAATTTTGCATCCCTGAATATTTATAGCAGTAAAGTCAATCTAATAAAAGGAACATACATAGAAACTTTTAAAATGCAAAGAATTTGAAGGATTTTCACATTTTATAGTCTTAGGGGTCGTAAGGGAGTTATTTTTTGAAAATAAAATGGTTCTGAGTATTCTTGAAGCTTGCATTACTTGTTTTAAGTTGTTATTAGAATTAATCATAGTTTGAACTCTAGCACTTGCGAAGCACTTAGTACCGCTGATTGCAGATTTACCTTAGCATAAGAGGTAAACATCCTCAGTGGCTGTTACTGATCACAGAGGAAAGTGTCGTTTGTGGGCTTAGGCCCAGAGGCATGACCAGATAGATTTAAGAAGCCCAGATTCACCCTGTTTAAAAATACAACAGGTTCCTTTGTTGTTACACTAACTGACACTTCTCGTTCATCCTTTCTGATATTTTTATCTCTAGAAAAAAATGCAAGAATTGGAAGCAAAACTGCATGAAGAAGAACAGGAAAGGAAACGTATGCAAGCAAAGGCAGATGAGGTAAGCTGAAGTACCAGCAAGTAGGTTCCTCATTTTTTACTACTCTGGGTATAAAAAAAACCAATTATATTTGAAGATCATTTGATTATTTGCACTTTAGAATTACCTACTGTATAAAGTAATTTAATGTACAAATTTATGCACATGTACTTTCACAAGTAAAAGTTTGAACAGTTCCTAAAAGTGTCCTTTAAACTGAGGACCTTGTGCTCCTGCATGCCAAGCACAAAGCTGTCATTGATGCCCAGTGCTGCCTCAAAAGAAGGCTTCATTTCTTAGCACCATCCAGGCACAAGGACAAGAACTGAGGCACTGGTGGTTCTTGTGCAGTGGTGGTGAGCCTGTCGTGTGTGTGCTGCAGTTGACAATATCTTTGAAGGTTCTAAAACATTCACCCTCGTTGCTCGAATAGTCGCTAGTAGCTGGTGGCCTAAACCAGCTGACAGAAGCACAGGGCCTGGGAAATGAGCTCTGCTGTCCTGCTTTTGGCTTTTATCTAATGCAGTGGCCAGCAATTAGGAAAGTTGAGGCTGAATAGGTTCATAAAAACATTGAATTGAATTGAATTGAATTGAAAAATGTACCACTCAATCTGCATTTTTAGAAGGCAGAATTTTGCTAATCTTGGAGACTCATTAAGTTTTTGTTTTTAAAGGAAGATTTTCTGAAGTTGTTTGCGCAGGTATCTCCCTCTTTCCAGCATCCTTATGACTTGTGCAGGTCTTTTCTCATTCATGTTAGAGGCAAGTCCAGATTGCAAAACAGGAGCGGAGGCTCCTTAGTGGAGTCATTGATGAAATGTATGCTGTCCTGTGCTCAAGTCATAAATGTGCTCACCGCAGCGTAAGTGCAGCCTTATCTCTTCTAGTGCTCCCTTGAATTCCCTGGCTTAGGAGGGTCTCTGTTCTGGGGTAGATCTGTCGTTGGAACATGGTGCTGTGCTCAGCACAAGAATCTTCATGTGTCGCACAGTTGGGTGTGCTGTCGGCCAGGGGCCCTGTCTGGAGGCCGATCGCTGGGGCTGCCCTGGAAGCAAGTCTCTGCCCAGAGCTCTTCCCTTTGTTCTGCTTCCTGGCCTGGCTTGAGCAGTGTTCCTCTGCTGTGCTCCTCTGCTCTGCCTTTTGTGCCTTGGAGTCAACCAAGCATGAATCTTCTGAAAATAGCCAAAATAAACCCCTTGGGGCCAGGGAGGTGGTTTTGTAGAATAAGGAGCCTGAGTTCAATCCCCAGTTTCACCAAAAAAAAAAAAAAAAAAAACTTGTTCTCTAGTTTGAGGGTGTCAGATATTTTGTCCTGGTGACAGGAAAGAGACCAATATATTTTTCTATCGAACTTGATACTTCCATCTATATTTACCTTCTAATTAGTTTGTAGATGACTTTGGGGTTGTCTCGGTTACTCTTGTTGCTGGGACAAAATAACCGACATCCAAAATGAAGGAAGGAAAGGCTTATCACCCTTCCAGTAGAGTTTCAGTCCATACTCAGCTGGCTCCAAGGCAGAGTGGCACATAGCAAAGAGCATGATGGTGGCAAAGAGCAAGAGAGCAAGTCCGTCTCCCTTACGTAGCATGCAGGCTGTCTGCCCCAGGCCAGGGATAGCACTCAAACCATAATCCCAGTGGATCATGAGCTCATCACAAAGTCTAGAAGTCCGCCCCATGACTGCATGAGGCTTTGAGGGGACAACTGGACACAAACCATACTGGGCTATGTAGTCATGAAGGTTTATTTTGGACCTTCCGCAAAGCTTTTCTGCCCATTCTGACTTTAGATGAGGCTGCTTCCTTGTGTTATTAAATTCATTATACGTGAAATACAAAACAGGACAAAAGTATTTTATGAATTTTAAGTTAATGTATGGTACTTGTATTTTTTCATTCAGTGGCCAAGAAGTAGGGACTGAATAACTTGATGATAGTCTGAGTAAGAGCTTTAAATTCTGACAGTGAACACGGTGGAAGAACAATGGCTCCGGCTGTGTGGTTTCAAGTCTGCTAACTGTAGAGTACAACTGTGAGCAGGGACCTTACCCATTCAGAGCCTAGATTTTGCCATTGGTAAAGTGACCTTCATTACTGTGTTGAGAGATCAACTGAGATTAATAATAGAAAAATATTTTAGAATGGTAATACTCTGGCTCAGAAGTATAAAACAGCTGTAGGAAGAACTAGGTGGAAGTTGTATTATAAGACCATCTTTTGTTTACTGCTCACACTCATTGTCATCGTAAGTCTTCCAGAGTAGTAATTGCTTACTCATTGAGCTTTATGTTTGATGTATGTAAAAGAATTGTTACAGAAAAGCATATAGGTGCTCCTGAGGTGGAGATCCTTGCATTCCTGTGTCTGTAAATATATTTTGCTTCCCAAAACTACAATCATTGTGGAAAATACCACATGATTTCAACGTTGTTTTGCTTAATCCATTGATTCTCATTGTTGCACTAGCTCTGTCATATTTCCTGGGGAACTTGTTAAAGTACTTAGAAAAATATAAATATCTCCAACGTGGGAGCTTTAAAATCATTATATGTTAGAGAGGAGCCTGACAATTGGAACTTTTTCTGAAATGTCAGACAATTTGGATATAGCAAATTTAAAAGAACCATTTTTATAGGTCAGGTTTTTCATTTGTATTTTGAAGAATGTTGAAAGTTGGTTTATGAAAACATGCCATTTTTTGAAGCACTTGCTAATTGCTTATGGAATTTATGCCATAAAGATAAGGTATCATTCATTATGTTAGGTTCTTGAGAAAAAGACTTGATATTTACTCAGATAGACTCTGGTGCCTTTGCACACAAGTTTCCAGTTCCTCTTCCTTGTAAGTACTATTAGAATGGTTTTTAAAAGTTGTGTATTTTGTGCTCCAATTGCTTTGTGTATGTGGCACTGTGGTAGACACTGGTTTTGAAAAGGGAAAATATTAAATGATCAGCTTACATACATGGCATTTAACTCACTAAAATAGAAGTTGTGGAGCAACTACAGATAATTAAAATTTGGGTTCCAGAATTAAGGACATGGTTAATACAGAAGTTCAAGAAAAGATGAGATTGGTGTTATAAAATATTTGACAAGTTGAAATAGTGGTTCTACAGTTATAAATGTATTACTTATTTTCTAGTTAGGTACTGTTTAGATTTCATAAGCTTTTACATTGTAGATCTCAAATTTTAATAGCTTTTATTTCTATAGCATTATATAGACTGTCCTGTTTTTCCTAGTTGCAGACTGATTTAGAAACAAAGAGACTTATCTTTGAAGATAAAACAACTTCATGTACTCCTATTGCAAGAAAAATTAAAAAAAAGAAGTCAAAACCATCAGAAAAGGTATGCAAAAAGTTTGGCAAAGTGCTAACTGGAACATTGTGTAAAAATACTCATCCACTAACAGGTGGATTTCTCATTCTGTGTCTTCACTCACCAAGTGAAGGATGAATAAAATACACTGCTTTTTTACCCTACTAATGACAATATATACGAACTTTTGGAACTGCAGAGTAATGTGCAAATCATTAGTCTTCCTCAGTGTTGTATTAATGATCCTTCATTTTTCAGTGCTTTATATAACTTTGTACTGTTTTAGTACTACAGTATAACTATTACTTTGTTCAAAATTTTTCTGGTCTTTCCTAGGAAAGGATACATAAAGATGTATTATTAGGAATTTGCTCAAGACCATTATATCAGTACAGATTAAGCAAGTAGTAGATCTGTAGTAATCTCAGTCTCATAATAATTTTATGTTGTCATCTTTTTTATCATGTATATAAAATATTATTTTTCTTTCTGTTCAGAAAGGACCTAGGAACTATCTGGGCGCACAGCCTCACTGCAGGTTGTGCTTACGTGACATGCCGTTTGTGGCTGGGAAGGTGAGTTGGTCAAGCTGGGTGGTTTAGGTATGATGGAAGTAATGTATTTGAATTATATCTACATGTGTTTCTTTGCTTGTGAATGACAGAAATATTTACTCCCTAATGTAAGAATAAAAATGCAGTGGAGACAGGTGTTATGGGAGGAGATGAGGAAGATGCTTCAGAGCAGATCAGCCTATTGATTTATATTTGCATATGAAAAGTATCACCTATGTGGCCCAAACCAGGCAATAGTAATTCACTGAGAAGTCACAGTACACAGACTCTGATCTTTGTGTCCTTTAGTGCTTAAATGGAGAGATAGCTTTGTAAACTATCCACAAGTACTGTGCAGTTTCTAGGTATTCAAACAGTTCATTCTACTTTAATGAATTGTTTGATGTGCAAGTGTCTTAAATGCTTAACTAGATTGTCAATTGTAATAGGTTGGGTATTGAATATTCTTTAGACTTTTACCTATTTTTTGACTTACAACCCGCAGTGAACCCTCAATGGGGCAAGTTGGGTGTGGTGATAAGGTTGGTAATCCCAACACTCAGGAGGAGGATTGTGAGATTGAGGCCATTCTGAACCACAGTGAGACCCCACCTCAGAATAAATAAGCGCTCGGAGGTAGCTTGGGGAATGAACAGTTTTCTAGCTCTTCTGCTATTATTTGCCAGCATGTGAGGTACAGATGTTTGTCGTTGCTGTCCTTTGCCTTGGGTATGATCTCGCATTGGCTTGTGTGGCATTTCACTTAGGCTGCTGCTTCCATCTCTTACCACACACTGTTCGCTTTGCCAGAGAACCCTTGAATCTTCCATGGACTGGCTTGCTGTGTCAGAATCACTATAAAGTGCTACCAGAAAGCTGCTTCATGAGAATGATCTGGGGTTGGGGCCAAAAAAGTGCTTTAAATGTTTCCTAGTTCCAGTTTGGCATTTGGTTAACTTAGGATCTCATTAGTCCATCTCCAGTATTTTTATTCTAGAAACACTCAGACCAAAGGTAGTAGTCTACTTTGTGTTTGAACACTACTACTATGACATCCTGACCCCACAGCAGGCCTGTTTAATTCTAGATTTTTTTTTAAATTTTCGAGTTCTTTCACGAAGTGAATTGAAATCTGTTACAATAAATTCTACATGTTGGCTTCTTTTTCCATTTGAAGCATCCATATAAGAAAACTTAACCCTTAACTACCAGAAAATTTACAAATGTTTGAGGATAGCTTTTTCTCACTTCATCCTATTCTAGTTTACAAATTACTTTTGTGTTCTGCAGCTGTTCATCCAATGTGGTCTTTGTGTTCGCCACTTTGCACGCTTTTCCTTCTTCCATTGAGTCGTAGCATGACACAGAATAGACTGCCATGTTCTAAGCTGTCTGCCAATCGGCCTAAGGCACAGACATGGGAGGGTACACGATCTCACCCGTGATTCCGCAGTCAGCTGAGGGAAGAGGTGCTTCTGGGAGCGTGGTGTCAGCCCTGTTGAGTCCTGTGCATGGAGAGATTTTCTGGGGACTTGATCAGATGAAGACTTTATGGGCATAGAGTCACCCTGTCCCACTTCATAATCTCATTCTTCCTATACTTCTTTTCCTCAAATTTGTCTTTAATAATTCTCATTGAAGTCAGTAATAAAGGTTGAACAGGTCAGATCGAAAGAGAAAGATTCTTAACTTGTGCTCTCATTGCTAGATTCAACAGACATAAAATTATTAAATATAAACAAAAATAACAGGAAGCATAAAATTTAAAAACTGCATATTGAAAGTACACATATGGGCAATTAGGGTGGTGAGCACATAGTTCCCAGCAGAAGTGGTTACATGGATTGTCAGGTATTGGACTGACCTGGCATGCCTGGACTATAGCCAACATGCTTACGGGGTAAAGTTATTCTTAGGTGCTGCTGCATTTAGTTTGTTGACAGCAGAAAGTAAGCAAAGCATCTCTTCTCTTGGGCACAGTGGCTTCCCAGTTGGACGGTGAGACCTCATTAGAGGGCTTCAAAATAAAAATTCCCCACCCTGATCTCATACTGAGTTTGGGGAACTGCCTGGGGATGTACATTTTTAAATAAGTTCTTTGGGGGGCCTGGCCCTAGCTCAGTCCTTTAAGTGGCTGCTTACACAAAGCTGTCAGCCTCAGGTTGCTGTAGTTCGATCCCCACAACATTTCAGCCAGCCAAACCACCCCTGAGGGCATTCGGAGCAAAAAAGAAAATAAAAAGTTCTTTGATGACAGAATTCAAGCCCAGATATTTATGGAAACAAGCTGTAAAAGCATATTGAGATTATTAATATTCAGAATATTAATCCTTTAAAAAGGATACCAGCTTTTCCTCTTTATGCAACGTGCATGTCTTTAGTGTTTCTCACTAATGAATAGAAAAACTCAGCATAAGTCTACCGCCTGAAAGTATACTCTTTGATGGGTAAAATAGATAATCCAGACACACTAACAGCATATTGTGAAATATGCTATGACAGCAGACGCAGTGGCATATGCATGTGGCCCTAACTCCTTGGGACTGCCACAGATTTGACTGTAATCTGGGAAGTTCAGTCTTGGAGAAACTTTGACCCAAACAATGAAGAGAGATGTTATTTAGTGTGAAGGACTTGTGTTCAGTATTCATTTGTGGTTAATCTAAGAGCTGAACCTATTAATTGCCTGGTAATTTTAAGGAAACTGGTAAAAGTTAATGATAGGTTTAAAAGAATAGTATAAAAGCTCCAGGCAAAAGAAGTGTCATCTGCAGACAGGACTTGTTCACAACACAGAAATTAGGAGATGGCAGCACATGAGGCCAGGAAGTACAGGTTACAGCTCAGGGAGATGGGGACAGGATTTCAGTAGGAAAGTAGGATCAGAGTATTTTAAGAGGATAACTGATAGCCTTGTAGTTAAAGAACTGGAGGAAAAGGCCAATTGTGGTGTTAATTCTATAATAGGTAGATCCATAAACCAGATGAGTAACAATGGTGTGGAAGGTGGAGATACTTCTGAAGTTGAGTCCATATGACTTAGTCATTTATGTCCCAGGCTGTGGGAAAGTTTATTTTTAACAAAGAAAGGAAAAAGGAGTCGAAGTTCACAGTGCCCTCTTTGCAGTCCACCAGTCCTAGCCACGCCGTGGTGGCCAACGTGCAGCATGTCTTGCACCTGATGAAGCAGCACAGTAAGGCGCTGTGCAATGACCGTGTGCTGAGTGACACTCCTCTGGCCAGACAAGCCCCTTCTCGGGGGAGAAGCAAGAAGTCAGCAAGCCCTCCCCGTGCCAGCAGCATCAGTGAAGAGTTGTCGGAAGTCTTACAGACCCTACAGGATGAGTTTGGCCAGATGAGCTTGTGAGTTTTTGTTCTTATGATTGTTTAGTTCCACAATCTGTTTTCTAGCTACTTGTTGACTTAATGCTAGTTTTAGTCAGTGATTATTTTAAGCACAGTTCTTGCACCACCCACCTTAACTAGGACTTCACACACATAACCTTTATGGGTAAAATCGCCTTTCTAATACTGTTAAAAGTTTAACAGACCATTGTTTGCATTTAGAGAGCTTGATAAACATTTAAAGTTAGCAGAACTGAACTGATGTGATGGGTTAGGGTAGTGTTGAAGATCAGTTTCCACCTCAAGTTGCCCATTCATGTGTGTAATACTCTCGTTGGAAAACAGGGATGCAAGACCTTAGCTTCTGCGACCAACTTCAATGAACAAGCTTACTCTCAGGCTATGTGAAAAGCACTGTTTCTCCAGCAGTCACTATATAATACCAACTTAGTTCTGAAGTGTCACAGTGACAACTGTTGCATCTCTCTAGTGCCTTTCCTGAACTTTGAATAAAAGTCTCAAAATCTGTTAAGACAGTAATTTTTAAAAGAAAATACCAAAACAGCAGTCACACCTTGATGAGCTCAGATACAGTGAGCCAAGTTGTAAAACCCGAGAAAACTAACCAAGGCCTGCTTTTGCTATGTATGTAGTGACCACCAGCAGCTTGCAAAACTAATTCAGGAGTCACCAAGCACTGAACTGAAAGACAACTTAGAGTGTGAACTGGAGGCATTGGTGGGAAGGATGGAAGCAAAAGCCAACCAGATAACTAAAGTTCGAAAGTACCAAGCACAGGTAACTCGGTTTTCTTTCACTCATGTTTCTGATGATTTTTAAAAACACTTGAAATAGGTTATTTGAGGAGCTGGGGAGATAACTCAGTAGAATAAGCATTTGCCTGGCAAGTGCAAGGGCCTGAGTTCAATCCCCGGTTCTGCCAAAAAAAAAAAAAAAAAGAAAGAAAAAGAAATAGATTGGCTGATGACAGAAGTGTATCATGAAGAGTTACCAGAGCTAATTCTCTGCAACACGTATTTTTGAGTTAACTACTGTACTAAGAATACTACACGGATTAGTCAAGAAATGCTATGAGTTAGACTTTACCAGTGAGATACAGCTTTCAGGTACTGAAAATTAGCAGTCTTGTATAAGCCTTAACTTCTGAGACCAACTTAAATGGTCAAGTTTATCCATTTGGGTTTTTTAATGCACCTAAAAATTCTTTTGAAAGGAGTGATGTGGAAAGCATTATGTAACTCCTTTAAAAAGTCATTAATACCAACTAAGAATAATGTTATAGTTACACTCAAGGGCTTTATCCAGAATGTTTTGGTTTTTTAATTACTGTGCCTGCTGGGACTAGAGGATTGGGTTGAGCCAGGGAGGCTGAGGCTAGGTGGCAGAGGTGGTCGTTACTGGTCCGTAACAGTCACTGCAGCTGGTGATGTGAGGTGTGTGTGGATTGAAGTCACAGGTATTTACTGCTGGAAATAACACGGACAGAAAGTGGTGTGAAGGGCTGCTGCTGCTGACCCAGCGAGCTTGCCACATGTTCAGCAGGCACAATGTCAAGGGTTCTGAATGTCATGTCATTTAATTGACTCAGAAAGCCTTACAAGGCAGCGAACTGTGTCTTGTGTTGTTTGTTCCCATCTTACAGATGGGGAATCTGGGGCCAGGGTTTTGGAGAAGCTCTGACGTCCTCCATAAAATTCAGTAAGTAGCCCAAAGACAGAATAGGTCAGGTGTAGCAGAGCCAGTGTGCAAATTCGGTTGTTTTCAAGTCCAAAATACGGGCTTTTTTTTTTTTTTTAAAGTACTGGTTTTTCCAATGTTTATGTTCAAGAAATAGAAGCAAATAATTCCTACAGGCGTAATTAATAGTTTTACTTTCATACGTAAGACTTAGCTTTATTCTAATGGAACACCAACATGTCAGTAGCAGGTTAGCTAAAGTAAAAGTTCTGCCCTTAAATTTTTCCAAAAATAATACAATTAAGAATCTCTCTCCTATTAATGCACTGCCATCTCTTCGTCATCTGGAATGTGCCTCTTGCACTGTGGCGCGTGGTTCCTAGGCTTGCTTTGCTTCAGCCTGTCGTCGTCTTCCCGAGCTCCTCACCCCCCGCTCTGCACAGGACAGCACTGTTCGCTTGTTTCCTTTCTTGCTTATTATGTAAGGACCATCGGTTAAATAACATTTTCATCGGGTTCTCCTTTTCCGCCTCGGTTATGCGGTGTAGCTGGAGAAGGAGAGGCCGAAGCCAGAAAAGAAGAAAGAAGGAAGCGGTAGCAGCAGCCGGTCGTCTGGGGCCACAGGGACCACAAGTAAAAAGGACTTTGCCAAAGTGAGACCCGGAGAAAAAAGCAAGAAAAATCTTCAGTTATTGAAGGACATGCAGACCATACAGAATTTATTACAAAGTAGTAATGTGTGTTGGGATTACTAACTGCTCACCACAGGTCATAAATTTTATTCAGATAATCTGTACCTCATCAATCAGATATTGGCAATTTACTTTCCGGGTTAAAGCCTTACGTCGGAACGAATGAATAGCAGGTATTAAGGCCAAGGCCTCATGACACAGGCGCTGGTGTCACGCGGCCAGCTGCATTTTAAACCATGTACATAAAGGGGAACCCAGCGAGTTTTAGACCTGCACGTTTTCTAGGATGAATGCACTGTTCTGGTATGTTGCACTTTGTAAACAAATTACCAAGTTTTTTACTTGTGGGTGTGATTTTTTTAAAAAAACTTTTATATATATACAGATACGTGTGTATAAATTAGGTTTAAATTTTCCAAATTCAAGGCCAGCCCCACAGGCAGCATTTGCTTGAAGTCTCTTTGATCCTCCCTGGCATCAAGGGCCCACTTCCCTTTTTTCATACAACTATTAAATATCTTTACTTTGACTATCGATGTTTTTTCTATATTTAAGTATTTATATATTTAAGAGGATTTTGCTTTTTTGATATTTTAATCATTGGTGAAATTTTTACAGATCCAAGAAATCATTTATATCATTTACCTATAAAATTATAAACTTAAGATTGTGAATGAAATAAGGTTCTGGAACAGTGAGAGCAGCAGAAGGGAGCTGTTGGGCAGTCTGCGCATGTGCAGTACTTGCCTATAATCATGTGAGGTGAGGCACTGGTTTTAATTTTGAAACTCCTTGTATGTTTTTGGTATAGAACATTAGTGCAGTGGGAACTGCTCACATAATTGTCACAGCAATGTGAATCTGAGTAGATCGAAACATGTTAGCTTTTGATAAATTTGCCACTGGAGTCAATAAAGCAGTTTTTTAAGGAAACAATTTTTACTTAGCTTGTTAACAAAGGCTGTATTTATTGTAAACTCTCAAAAACAGTAACGCTGCACATAGTACCCACTACTTGACTCTGCCATTCTCATGCTCACATAGAACCTAAGCCCAAGAAGCCAGGGTCACTTCCTGATACGTAAGAACCTTTGGAGGGCTGACCAGCAGGTGGAAAGGAGGTCCGTCTGTGCCTTGGGGGGTACAGTGCGCCACGCAACCTGCATTTGCTTTCATCACTAATGATTTCTAGAGGCTTGTCAGGTCTTGTTACATTTTCTTCAGTTAGGACGCCTTCGTTTAGCATCCTTGCATGTTTGAGGTGTCTGTGAATCTCCTGAAACTATGTAAACTGCTTATGTGTACAATTTTCTGACGAGCAGGTTTGGAGTAATTAAGGTTGAAACTAGAGACCAGAGAAAGGTAAGAAACGGCTCAATTATCTGGTAAGTATTTCCTCTCATCTTCCATTTCAACTATTAAACTCTTATTATCTTGTTTTGAGCTTTATAGGTCATTAAGTTGTAAGAAATATCCCTTAAGTGGTTGTTGCCAGGTCCTAATTAGGAGAGTGAAAGATGCTAAACCCATCCCTCAGGTAAGCTTCAAACTGTGCCCACGCCAGCATGCAGCTCCTGAGAGCAGAGTACTGCTGACGTTAGTTTACAGTGGGAGGTGCCCACCCACTCGGGCTGCAGCGGGACTTACTGTGGCTGCAGTGTACGCCAGAGACTCGGGGCAGTTGACTTAGCCCTGCACAGTGCACTGCTGCAGCAACACGGGGGTGAGGAAGGGAGGGTGCAGGAACTTCGTGGAGGCTCAAACATGCGTACCCCACGCTGCCCAGAAGGCTTCCTGCAGCAGGTAGGGAAGCTACGGGAATATCTCCAACAGAAATGTGAAGTCTGAACAAAGATTCCCTGACTTTGGAGTGGAATTTGAAATAAGAATCGATACTATGTCAAAGGCTTTGATCTGTTCAGGATTCCCTCTTCAGACCACATCCAAAGGCATAAATGTGGAAAATGGAAGAGAATGGGTCTGTGAAGCATTTGGAGTCTCTTAAGCTTTAGTCCTGATTAGCCACTTAAATTTACCTGTTCATATGTTTTACAACCAATTTCACCCAGTGACCAATTTTATGAATACTAGATGTGTCTTTATTGTAAATTGAACATAGAGCTAAAGTTATACTGCTGAGTTAGTATAGGCTGCTGTATGGTGTTTGATGGGTTAAGCAGCTCTGTTCACAGCAAATGCTCCTTCTTCGTGTCTAAGTAACACTCTAGGGGTCACGACAGTGAATAGCCTGGTGCGGTGAGGTTAATCCCGGGCTGTGATCCAGCGTTCAGGTGGAGGCACAAGGACCACTGTGGATGGGAGGCCAGCTTCCACTTCACAGCAAGACCCTGCCTCAAGAAAGATAAACCGCTCGGCACAAGGACAAAGGTTTACATTAGTTGAAATTTCTTTTAATTAAAAGACCAAGGGATAAGAAGCTCCTTTGTTACAGTACATTACATATGGCTCTTATATAAAGTAGACATCAGAGAGTCAAATGTTTATACCAGCACCAAACTCAGGCATTCGAACAGTGAAACAAGATTTCTTTTACTGGCATTGAGATTGTATTCATCTTTACATGCAGTATATTCTTTGGTAGATGTAATCATTTGATGGGATGATAGAATTTGCCAGGAAAACAGTAGTAAACTAATTCATACAAATTTTGAGCACAGTACTTACCACAATAAGCTATTCAGACTGACTTAAAAGTCCATATTGCCTTAGAACTTACCAATTAGCATTTAAGTAAAAAAGTAAAATAGTTGAGTTTCTAAAACACTTTCATAATGCTACTTGTACCTGGACAAACTGGAGCACAGGGAATTCCTTCCATCCACAATGGCTGCTGCTTTGTCCCCTTCGTCCTCCCACAGCAGCTCTGTAAGGCATTGCTTTGGAACAGCTGCTGGGAACACTGGGCTTTCATTGTACCCTAACATCCTCAGGTCTGCCCCGTACTCTTAAGCGTGGAGGCTGAAAAGTGCATCCATCAGTTACAACAAGGAAAAGGAATGTCATGATTTTAATTGGTCATACATAAAGGCAATATAAGGGATACCACAGAATTTTAATGTTGATTTGGTTTGAAAACTGTTACTCCTCTGTGCAGTGAACATTCTTCCATCCAGAGGTATGTTTCTAAACTAGTTTGTACTTTGCTCTTACCAGACCCTAAAGTTTTCCCTTTAGATTAGAAACTTGTTTTCACTGTGGATACAGAACTGAAACATTTTAATCTTTTGGGTGACATAAGATTAGTGTCATAACTGTGTAATTACAAATGAAGTCACCCATAGTGCTGTAGCTCTAAACTCATCTTAGACAAAATAAATAAAGCATCTGGACTTTCTCACAGATGAGTTGAGACACAGAAGTGTTTCTACTCATACGGCTGCGTCACGACAAGGTCGCAGCAGTGATGCCCCTGTCCGTCCTTTCACACCACTGTCTGGACAGGAGCCACACACCGCGCAGGAGAGCTGGCTCGCTCTGAGGAGGAGCTGGAGCGGTTGGAAATTTCTCTCTGTAGTTCCTCTACTTTTTTCTGAAGCTCTGCTCGCTTAGCCAGAAGTTCTTTGTATCTGCTGTGAATGGGCTCCTACAAGAACAGAACATAAAATTACTCACCTGGCAACCCTAGCCAAACCCAGTCGTTGCAATCTATTCCACTGATTTTCAAAGCCTCAGTAGAAATTAATTTCAGATGTTGTCACCACTGCTCTTTCCCTGGCTTTCCCAGTGCTCCCAAACACTCCTGCAACTGGTACTTTTACAAATCACTTAGTTGCAGATTGTTAGCCTTGAACAGTTTTTAAATATCTGATAATAGTTACCGTGTACCACAATTTTATCGACTTAACTTTCCTAAAGCTTCCACACGATGAAACAAGGTTCCCAGAAGAGAACCAGAGGGAGGAGGAAGGCACAGCACCAGTGATCTGCCCAGGGACACGGGTGGAGTGGAAAGCTCTAGTCAGACGCATGGCTTTGCAGGTGTCTTACAGGCCACAGATAACATCTCCCATGAAGATCCCACCTTGTAAGTACGCACCTGTGGTTTCATGCGTGGATTCCACCTTATGTAATACCCCACCCAAAGCTCTAGGTGGCGCATGCTGGCTACTGGATAAAGGACGTGATTGGAATAGCTCCCATACAGAGGATTAGTGAAGTCTTCCAGCTGGCTATTTATGTAAGACCACAAAGACACAGTCCTTTTAGGAAGATTCTGTAAGAGAGAAAAATACAGATACTCTACCATAAGCTACACTTCAGATGAAATCTGTATAAAAGTATTTTATGGTCAGAAAAGGCATAGACTTGAACACTACACTACAAGCCAAGGGGCACTGGAAAAGTCCAAGTCCCCGAGCTGAACGTAAGTTGCCCAGCAGTTCTGTGCTTAATAAAGCTCAAAAGCTCCAAATGGTATCCAGGTAACAGCCAAAACATGAGCCCATCAGATGCATGTACACGAATAAAAAACCTGTAATGGAACGGTACTCAGCAATAAAAAGAAACGGTCCCTGCCTCAACACATGAACCCTGAAGGAAGTGTACGTGAAAGCCAGACACAGCGGTGACTTCGTAAACGACTTCGCTTGAGCTGGGCAAATCTGCAGAGGACAGCAAGCAAGGCAGTATTTAGCAGATGCTGGAAGACAACGGGGTTTGACGAGGAGCGAACTTAACGTGGGACTTGGACTGATGAAAACGTTCGGAAATGAAATGGTAATGTTTACACAGCTCTAGAAACTGAAGACCATTAAATGCACAGAAAGGCTTCACCTGCGGTACGTAAGCTGAGTAAAAGATTGTTCAAGATGTAATGAGTCCTCTCACGATGTAATTAGAACTATTACTCTCAATTATCTGATGGTCCCTAAATTGTGCCTTCTGCACATGGAAATAATTTCACTAAATGGCAGGCATTGAAAGCACTTCATGCACTAGGAAGGACTGTGGTATTCTGAATAGCTTTATTTAATCTTCACCACAGCACCATTAAAGAAGCAAAAGTAAACTTTTTATTGTTTAGCACAAATCTAAAATGCCCCCAGTTTCACGTGTTTAGCAGTGTGGCTCTCAGGTGACCAGGCTGTGGGTACACTGCGTTCTGGGCCACTCTCTCTATCCTGCTGTACCATCTCTGGATGCCAGTAGGCCACGGATCTGAGTCCCTTGAGATGTCAGACAATACACCTTCCTTTAGGCTGTGGCAGTAAGTTTTTTTAGAATGAAAGTTGGTACACAGTGTTCATCAAGGTGTGATTTGAAGATAAAAACTGCAGATACAGTCCTTGCAATACAGTGAGAGCTCTAGAAGAGATTCACTCCAAGAACCCCACCTCCAGACCAGTGGAAATACACTGCGACCCCTTGAATCCAGTCATTCAGAAACGTGTGTGTCTGCTTAGTACCTGAATGTTCTATGCTGTAACTTTACAATTTAGAACACGTGATTCACTGTCTTACTTGTATACAGAATATACGCTGAGATGTGGGTGTTGTCTCATAGTCTTCTCTATTTCTGAAGGGTTTCTATCCTTCAGGGAAACAGGAGCACTGCTAATCCTGAAGTCCTCTACACAGCTGAGCTCTCTTCAGCAAGCGTCCTGCCTAATGCACTCAGCTGATTGCACCAGGCACCTTCAGTGTTATGACAGGTATTTCAGAATACATCACACTGAGCCAGATCACAGAAGTAAAGTACAGCAAATAAGACAAAACAGGACCAAAGATAGTATCTGAAAGAACAACTGTACTTGAAATCATCTGTACTTTGCATTCTCGAGGGCAAAGTACAGAGTAAGGACAGCAAAGGGGCGGAAGGGCGGGGCTCGCCTTACCTCCTTCCCTCTCTGCAGTTCACTATTACAGAGGAATGTTCCGAACAGACAGCTGTACAGGTGGTCCAAAATGGTGATGAGAAAATACTCATTGAACTCAAATGCCGTAGGAAACTGCAAAGGGAACCCCATAAGTGCATAAAATGAAGACATTTTTTCCCAAGTATTTTCATTCTTTTCATGAGTAGATCCTCCATAATGGTATTTAAAATGAAGTCTAACAACATTCAGAACTACAATCTTTGTTTTCTTGGGTTGTATACTCAGTTTTCTGTTAAAAATTACTTTTTTTTTCCCCCCTTGGAACCGGGGATTGAACTCAGGCCCTTGAGCTTGCCAGGGAAGCACTTTCTCCACTGAGCCATCTCCCCGGCCCCCTAAAAATTACTTTTCTGAGCTAAGGTCTCCCAGATTTTCTATTTTGTTTCTGTTAAACCTTAACCTTGCTTCCAAGCAAGTTTTGGGAATCCAGTCTTCACCTGTCCATAGTAAGACTTTTCTTTAAACTTTCAATTACATAAACATAGGTTTGCCTTAGGAATTAACGTATCAACTGTGTGTTCAGAAAGCATCAACCTATTTAGCTTTCCAAGGGCTGTCCTTACCAAATCAGAGTTCTCAGAATCCACTACTCTGGCAGCGCCCTGCTAAGGAGAAGAGAACTCACTCACCCCCTCTCTAAGCAAGGCCCTGGCTCTCAGAGGTCCTCCTAACTTTACACAATGTAATGCTAGAGGTCTAATCAAAGGATCCTTAAAATAAATAGTTTAACCCATCCTATCAACATTTTAGAATTAGCCCAAGCTTCTACATAAGATTACAGGATGGTCGGAATTATAGGATGGTCGAAAAGTACTACATGAACATCTGGGTTGCCAACCAGGGCAAGCCCTTAACCTCACAGTGGATGAAAATAGCATGAACTGTTGGCAGCACAAGGAGGAAATAGGCTGGCCTGACATACTTCACTATAGAGGCTAAGGCGAGGTAACTCAGTAGGCTGCTCAGACAGCGGAGGTGCGTAGTGGGCCCTGGGTAAATCTTGTGGTTCTGAAGTTGAACAAAGCAGGTAATCACACAGATGCCAGTAACAAAGCCAGCTGGGTATACTTCAAGAACCCCACCTCTAGACCAGTGTAAACACAGACCCCTTTAATCCAAGGGATGGACTGAGCAGCAGTCCCAGTCACTCAGCAAACCTACTGCTACCAAGTGGTAGAAAGCTCATCAGAGAACACGTCCTCAACAGAACTGACACAGCAGCAGTTTCTGCTACTGCTTTTGTCTTTACCTGGTAAAGCATGAAGGGCCTTTCACCAGCCGTTTGCCGACCCCCAGGTGAGGAGACGGGACCTGCGTGGGACTGTGCAGACTCAGTGTAGCTACGCTTAGCACACCAGCCCTGTTCTAAGAACCGGCTATGCAAGTCTCTGCACTGAATTCAAGCATTCTTTGCTTTGTTCAGATTGTATATATGTTCAGAAATACAAGGTATCACAGGTAAACAGCGAGATAGCTAAGAGGCCACTAAAAAGCATGTTACCAAAGAAACATTTAATTTTGTATGACGGACTCTATTTTCTTTTTAAAGCACTAACCCTTATCCTCCTGTAATACACCAAGTATTTTTTGGTTTCCTCTGGTATATTTTCAAAAAATGAAATTCATTTATATTAATATTTCAAATAAATATTACAAAGCTTTTAGAATATTTAAAAACCATAGTTTTCTCCATGCTTAAAAACAACTGAATCTGTTATTACCCTGCTACAATATCTATCCAAGCACAACTTTCCTTAAAACAGTTCGTTATTTGGAATAAAATTTTATTTGGCTTGAGTGCTAACATTGCTTTACTTCCCTTCCCAATGCACTTGTAAGCTTCGATTTAACACTTTAATTAAAACAAAGAAGGAAGCCACATAGTATCAGTGGCACTCACTGAAATGCTAATGAATCAAACTAAAATATTTAAAAATCACCCACCGCTACCAAATACCTGTACCTAAGTAGTGGTGCTAACTGCTTTGAGTAGAATGTCCTTAGAACGGTTCCCTTCCGCACGAAGCACAGGGCAGCACTGACCAGAGCCCCGCCCCGCCCCGCCCCGCCCCTGGCTGAGCTGGAAGGAGGCTGTAAACTAAGTTACCTGTCTTGTCATTTGCCAGACGCAGTCGATAAACTGAAGGAAAACGGGTGATCTGTCTGGATCTGCATGGTTCTTATCTCCGTGGCCAACTCTCTGCAGCAAGTAGAGTAAAATGTTAGGATTTTTCCCTTTTTAATAGAAAAATTTTAAAGGCAGTATGTGTTTAGTATTTTTTAAATTAAAAAAAAAAAAACCTTTTTAAATAGCACTACAAAGGAAGTAGAAATCAGCATAATTCTACCAAGTAGAAATACCTCTTAACAATTTCATGTACAAACTCCTACATTTTTCTGAAATGAGGTACTTGCAACAGGAATCACCACACTGCTTACTAAATAAAAACCAGCCCCTAAAGACCAGTAACGACCCAAGGAGCGGACTCCAGGCCCAATTTGGTGATAGGCTTCCAGGGATGTTCAGATCCAAGCTCTTTTAAAGTCCTACTACAAAACCTTATTTGACCTTTCCACTGTCATGGCATTTAGTAAAAAAGCAATGCAGGATAAAACTGGTGCTGCCTCAGCAGGAGCCAAGCAAAGGTATCGTGCCCCATCTGACATTGACACCCAAAGAAAACTGTGTCTGGTGCACACTGACGCATGACAGCAAAAAATACCTGTCATGAAACATTAGTTTTTCTAAGAATTTGTGTATCAACTAAGGTTGGTAAGATTGAATATCAGCCAGATACTTTTTAAAAAATAAAATCGTATCACTAACTCTAATTAAGCCTCTGACGCCAGGCATGATGGTGCGTGCCTGTGTTCCTAGCACTCAGGAGACAAACAGGAGGGCTGCTGCATGTCTGTGGGCAGCCTGGGCTACATACATGGTAGTTCAAGACCAGCCTGAACTATACAGCAAGACCTCTCAACCCCCTCCAAGTAAAGAAACAAACTTTCGAGTGAAAATGAGATTTTTAGAAAATTCTTATCTACCACAATGACATACTTTTGATAAAGTCAATGATGACACTAATGAATGTGAATTTTAGTGATGCTTCCCTATGAAATGCATTAATGTTTGGGCTATCTGTGTAACTTGTTAAGCCAGCATTTTCCAGATAACCAATGATTTACAAAATCATGTGTAAAATATTACCTAACATAAAAACATGACTGGAATATAATGGGCAAAAACAAAAAATGTTGGGTTTTGGATGCCACCTTATAGCTAGCTTCTAAGAAACAACCACCTTTCAAGTTCTAGCACAGAAATAATGATAACCATGAGGGCTCTGTCGCTACATAAGCTGCATACTAATCCTAAATGGTCTTTCAGAAGGGAAACACAACATGTGTAGACAGCACTCATGATACTATGGCGGCATCTCAGACCTGACTGCAGGACTCATCTGCCAGCACTACAGCCAAGAGCTCGGCCCGTTTTCCAGGGACCCAAACTCCCAGGTTTCAGTGAGTCTCGTCTGTCATATAAATGCAGACAGACTTCACAAGTGCTAGCCCAGACCAGATGCAAAACACAGTCACATTACGATATTCTATTACTTTGCAAAAGAAACACAACAGTTCTCCCAAGATCATGCTCCCAGATAAACGATCAGTGTACTGGGAGTTGAGCTCCTCACTCACTAGTTGGAATCGATGTCCAAAGCTGAGCCACTCCTTCTCCACAAGGACTTCAAACCCTTGGATGGTTCGGTAGTAGCCATCTAACATGAGCATGGCAAGTGCAGTCAGCTGCGCTGTGTGATCCCAACCGTCACTGCAGTGCACCACCACGGAAGTCTTCCCCGACTCTACCTTGTCGGCAATCCGGAGAGCTCCTGCAAGAATAAGCTGGAAAATAGATTTTCCCAAATTAAGGTTTTAAAATATTAAATATTCCTTCCCAGGTTCAATCCCCAGGACTGCAGAGAAAATTTTACTGATAATAGTTTTATCAGGGATGACTCCCTGAACATGGAAAAACAAATAATTGTTATAAGTGGTAGAAAACCCATGAACTGTCATTTAAAACTCGACAGTCTCACCAACTTAGACTCCTATTACTTTGCACATGAAGCACAGTACACTAACGAAAGGTGACCCAGGTACTAAACAAGTCAACAATACAAGGACTTTTTTCTTAAGTTCTAAAGAAAAAAGTCATAAAATAATTCTAACAACATCTGTTTAAGTAAAAATAGTTGTTGTACCAGCTAAAGCCTTATCTTTAAGCCTTATTTAAAACAAAAGTTACATGAAAGGAGTAATGATGGATCTTTTAAAATATTCTATAGCAATTAAAGAGTTTATTTCCTAGGGCCAGCTGGATAGCTCAGTGGATTGGGGTGCACTGAGACGGCAACTGAGACTGGGCATGGTGGCACGCGCCTGTAATCCCAGAGCTTGGGAGGCTGAAAACGGGAGAATCACTACAAGTCCGATCTACATATTCAGACCCCGTAGACCCTGTCCTAAACATATTTTTAAAAAAAGTTTATGTCCTAGAACACATCACAAGTATAGTATAAACTTAGAGTAAGCTATTCTCCTTTAACAATATGCATAAAAATTCTCATATCATGAATTTACATGGTACCTAAAAAATTTTGGTTTGATACATATTCAGAAATCCTTTGCAAAATAAACTTTTCTGAAAAGTTTGACTAAAAATTAAACAGATTTAGATGTAATCACAAGGGCCGGGGAGATGGCTCAGTGGAATAAGCACTTCCCTGGCAAGTGCAAGGGCCTGAGTTCGATCCCCGGTTCCGCCAAAAAAAAAAACAAAAAAAAAAAAGATAGATGTAATCACACACAAAACTAAAATATCCTTAACTGAACAATACAGTCCCATTCTTCTCTACAGTAACTGCACTGTCTTATTAACATCAGAATGGAAAGGGTAGGGTTGGAAACTTTGTGACAGTCCTACCTGTAACACTACGCACATTCTGGAAATAGCGTACACTCACACAACTGCAAACATGACTACATATTACTCATGTGCATTTAAGGAAAATGTGCCTGTGTCCCATTCTGCAGTGATCCTGTCACTTATTTTAATTTTTTTGCGGGGGGTTCTGAGGCTCAAACTCAGGACCTTGCGCTTGCCAAGCAGGTGCTTACGCCACTGAGCTGTACCACTAAAAAACTCAATGTTCAAGTGTGTACATGGACTCAAGTTAGGACAGGTCAGGAACTAGCCACAGTAGGCTGCCCTCGTTCTGCAACCTTTATGGAACCCATGCCATGTGGCAGGCGCTTGCTACAGGTGCTGGGACTAAAGCAGTGAAGAGAACGAAGTACCAGCTCTGTGTTTGGGGAAGCCCAGCCAGACACAAGCAAGCAAGCAAGCAAGCAAGCAAGCAAGCAAGCAAGCTGTGCTATCAGATGGATGTCAGCTACTGCTGGTCCAGTTTACAGCTGGGAAAGGCTTCTCTGAAAAAGTGATAACTGAGCAGAGCTCTAAGAGCAAACAGACAGGTAAGCCATGTTGGTGGAAGCAGCCCTGCCAGGCTGTCTTGCAGGCCAGACCTGTGTCTGCCACAGTCAGCCTTCAGAGACAAAGTGCTCACTAGGGAGATGGCCAGGGATTTCAGGAAGCACACACAGCACTGACATGTTTCAGGTCAACCTACAGATCTGCTTCTCAGCACGACAGCTGGGCCACAGGAACATGCCCTGAGTAGTGTCCACGTGCTCCATATTCAGGCTGTAAAGCTTCTTGAAGAAAAACAGCAATAAAATAGTCTGTAATTATACCTGATTACTCCAGTCTGGCTTTTCAGTTCTCTTAATTTTAGAATTGTAACGGGAGTACAAATCTCCTTTTGAACATAAAAAAATTGTATTCCTTATTTCCTAATATACGGTGGTTTATATCTTGGTAATTTATATTACCAAATGTAGGGCATTTCCAAAAATATGTAACTGTATTAACTGAGCCTGGTGCTTCAGTCAGTCAGTCAGCATGCTGAGTACATTCATCTGGTATTCTCCTAGTGGCTAACACTCAAGCTGTCTCCATTCAACCCCTCCACCTCATTTCTCTAAGCAGAAAGGGAGCTTTAGAAAGCATGCAGGGAATATTTACACACATAGCGATGCCCTAACTTCTAGGATGACAAGAAAGAAACATTTATCCAGTGCAAGTCTTCAAGAGTCAGCAGTATGTGTTGACCTATGAAAGCAGATGAAGAAAGGTATTAAGTGATTAAATAGAAAAAGGGAAGGGAGAGATGAGAGAAAAATAGGTTCAGTCTGGGCAGGATTTAAGGAAGAAGTGAATGTAAAATGGTATCTGACAGATGAGAACTCAGGAGGGGAAGAAAGTAGTAGTGTAACAGAACCAAATGCACAGCAGAGGAAACTCACTCAAATACAAATTCAATAGTCCAATTCTGAAAAGGGTATCAAATTTTCAATTCGTAGAAGGTACCTTTATTCTAATTTCAATTATAAAAGTCTACAATACAGACACAAAGCCTCTGTGTAAAAAAAAGACAAATATACCCACCTTAATATGCTCCAGCCAGTGTGTAGACTCCAAGTTAGACAGCCAGTGAGTTTCCTCAATATTCGGGTACACGATCTCCTTCAGTTTTCGTAGTGACTCTCTCATAACATGAATATTGTGGATATCCAGGAAAACGAGCTCTGCATTCTGATAAGCATCTTCACTTTCATAACCTCCACCCTTTGCCTGGAGAAAGGTACACATCACAGGAAGTCACAAAGGACACACAGCCACTGTCTGGACATCCAGGAACATCTAAACGCATGAGGGTATTACCAGTGATGAGGGAAACTGCACAGCTGTGGCTGGCTCAGCAACTCCACACCACACCCACCTCGACATGCTCCTTACAACACAGGAATATACGCTGGCTGCTGCAACTCTGGGTCACCACACATACTTCCTGATGGGAGATGTCCCTTCCTACTAGTCAACAGACTGAAGTTCGGTGCGCAGAGGCCACTGTCTGCTCCACTCCTGCCTTCTCACTTCAGTGTAATCTTGGATAACTGTTCTGCAATCCTAGTGACTTGCCACATAATGCTGTATATGTGTGTGTGCACATACTTGTGTTTATGTTGTCTCTGGCTTTCTTCCAGGGTCTTGCACATGCTAGTAAAGTACTCAACCACTTACTATATCCTCAGCCCTCCTTATTTTTACTGACATGGCATCTCTATGTAGCCCACACTGGCCTCAGGTGAGCAGTCTTCCTGCCTCAGCACTCACTATTAAGCCCAACCCATACAATTCCTTCTAAATAAACAGAGCAGGTACAAAAGCACACAGCACTATCAACATCTCTATCCTCAAAGACTTAAATCTGTATCTATAGAACAGCATGTGAAAATATCTGGTGCTCTGTAAAGTTAAACTATGGCTAGAAGTCCAATTTTTCTGGACTGCATATTTTTATGAGTACCTGTAAACATTATCCTAGCTCCTGACCTATGTATAAGACTCACACTTCTCAGAGCCCTAGTAGAAACAAATTAGGAAAATACTGAAACAGTTACTGTTCTTACAAAAAATTAACTGATCATAACTCAGACCTCTGAAAACCAAATTTACCCATTTGTCACTCCTGACCAACAATGGGTTACTAAAAATCTAGAAATTGAGGCTTCTGACACTAGCAGTCTAGGAAATCCTCTGAATTCAAGATTGCCAAAATGATAAAGTTAACCGTGCTTCAAAGGGCATCTGGTAACAATGACTGCTTCTGAAAACAAAGAACTAGGACAGGTTTAAGTTAGAAAGACTTACTACAGACAGCTAAGTCAGACAAATTAATAGGCAGTCAGAGAGGGGTCAGGCCCTCGAGTCAGGAGACGAGACGTAGACCAGGCTGCACGGCCCTGAGCACCACCTGATCCAGTGAGCCCCGCTGGCCCACTTCATGCACGTGGTGACCAGAACCCGACACGCTCCCATCCCTTTCCATGAAGGCTTTTTATTCTACATTAAAAGGGTACTGATAAACTCGTTAATGATGTCAACTACTGTAAACCCTTGCTCCACCCTCACAAGCATTAGATCATTATTAGCTATGCAACCACACTCAAAATCCCATCAGTACATTGTAGTTTGACCCCCAGTCACGCAGGCTGTGATTCTGCTATGTAAGATATTCTTGGACACAGAGGCTCAGCAGCAGCCTCCTTTCACAGCCCCTCCTGTCTCAAAAACCTCTTTCTAACTCTTAACCTCCTCTGCCCTCAAGCCCACTCTCAGCACTGCGAGACGAGAACTCGGCACATCTGACAGCTCACGGGCCGGGAGCTCAAGACACAGTGAGGGCTGTAACTGCAGAACCTGAGACAGGATGCAGGCCGTGGTGGTGCTCACACGGCTTCACAGCGGTAGGGGAGGAGTACACACCCTCACGGTAAGCGAAGTGGGCAGGAAAACACAAACCATTAAAAACTGAGCTTGATGAAAACTATTCTACTGAATCCCAAAATACTGAGAGGTGGAAAAGGCCATCAACAGCCACAGATCTGGCTGTCATTAGTGAATGGAACTAAGTGGAAGACAGCGATGGACACAGGATAGACCTGAAATCAACAATCGATTTTTTATCTGTTCTGAAGGTTGTGGCTTTCTTCTAGAGCTCCAGGAAAGAATAGCAGCTCCAGTCCTGCACTTGCCGGGCAAGCACTTACTCTACTGAGCTGTCTCCCCAGCAACAGCTCCGTCTTAACAAATGTCGCTGAAACCAGGAAGAGGCTCCACCCTTTCTGACAGCGTTAGACTACACACGGCCTCCTCCTGCTGCAGCGGCCAAGCGGCTGCCCCTTATAAACTCTCCTCCCTGACCAGCTGGGGACGCCTTCTGCTAAGAGCAGAGGGAAAACTGGGCCCCAGTGGCCAGAAACACCAGTGAAGAGATGCCCGAGGCAAGGGCAGGGGCGGGGGTGCATGGGAGTAAGGCAGGTACAGATGGGAGACAAACAGGAGCCCAGAGACAATAGAAAGTGTCTGTCTGTCTGTCTGTCTGTCTGTCTGTCTGTCTGTCTGTCTGTCTGGTTTTTTGGTACTGGGGATCAAACTTGGGGCCTGTGCTTGCCAGGCAGGCTCTCATGCCACTGAGCTATATCCCCAGGCCACTTTCATATTTTTAAATGCTACATGAAAACAATAAAACAACAAGCAAAAAACAATAAAACATGCTCAGTGAAGTAAGCACTTCTAACTTTGTCCATGTCGTCTGCCTCAACTATGTGTCTTTCTACAAGCTTAGGAAAACTAACTGCACGTAAAATGAGTAGCGTAAGATGACCAACGTCAAGTTCCTTACAAGCTATTCAAAAACAGAGTGATGGTGCCACATGCCTTGCCGGCCTGGACCCCAGGCACAGAGGCAGCTAGGGATCTTATCTTCGAGCAAGCTAACGATAAAAATATCAGATATAAGTACAACAAGAAAAGCTCAAAAATGAAATGATAGAACTTGACATCAAATTATATACAAAAGAAAAAATCATTCAAATATAAATAATTTCAAGAGCACTTCAAAGAAACAGCTGGTGAAGTTTCAAAAATGGAAAACGTCAGACATAAAAAAAGATTAAAGACAAGGTGATAAATGAAGACAGACAAACAACTATCCAGACACCTGGAGAAACAAGTCAAGGCATGAGGGCAAATCCTAAGTTTTTCCCCTGAGGACTGGGGATTGAATCAAGGCCTCTGCAATGCTTTATATCCCCAGCCTTTAGTACTTTTTATTTTTAAGATAAAGATCTGCTGAGTCACTGAGCTACCCAGGCTGAGCGCTATGTCATGACTTCCTGCCTCAGTCTCTCAGAGTGCTGGGAGGACAGGTGTGTGCACCACGTCTAACAGCTTTTTAAAAAAAGTCTGTGAATTCTTGTGAACAGAAAATTACAAATTGAAAGAGCAAGCACTACCTGAGAACACAGAACTACTGGGACAAAGCCTTTGAACATCATGCAGAAAGGTCTGGGGACTGGGCAATAAGCAGGATTTACCATCAGACTTAAAGTTTACACCAAAGAAATTGAAATAGGTATGACTGAAAAATAGGAAAGATTAAACATTTTTTTACAATTATTACAGTAAAAGACAGATTGTTATTAATCCCCCTCAAGATACTCCCTTGTCAATTCAAGCACAGCCATTCCACCATTCTTGCTACTTTTTTTCTTTTTTTGGTACCAGGAACCTAACTAAGAACCTTGTCCTTGCCATGCAGTGTTGTGCCCCTGTGCTGTGGCCCCTGTTGGTACTTTGTGAAGCAGTTCTGGAAGTTCTCTTCCATGTCATTAGTTGTGCTGTCCTGGCTGCTTTGATGTCCTGAGTTGATTCAAAATGTTTACTGTTCATGATTACTGTGAGTTCACAGAAGAGCTGGAAGTCACCCCATGCCAGATTTGGTGAGGAAGGTGGAAGAAAGCACTATGATGGATTTACAGGGCTGCCCTCCCTCTGGAGGACATTCCACAGTGACATTCACCGTATTTTTGACCATGTTTTGTAAAAGCCACAAAAAAGAACTCTAGAACTACTTCAGAAAGTGGGAACAGTGATGGAAGTGTGTTCAAAACAAGAGGGAATATTTTGAGAGATGAATGGCAGTGTTTTCTTCTGTAATAAATTTTAAAAAACATTCACCATGTATTTCAATCACAAATATAAGACGGTATTTAACAGTGTGCAAGGCAATCAAATGTGAATCAAGGTCTTTCTATCAGGAAAACTGAAAGGTTAAGTTTAAATGTTGACTGGATTTCAACAGGAGAAAGGTGAAGGGGTCACAGGGCGCTATACTCCACTATGCACTCATGCGCTGAGGTTCACAGCTGAGATGCGCTGTGGGGGTCCCGGCTGAAGGCAGATCACTATGTGGCTGGCCCTGGGAACACGCAGCTCTTGGTGGCTTTACATCCAGCTGCCATGAACTGTGCCGTCCACTCTTGCAGACCCTTCTGTCCCGAGTACTGTGCCTCACTGGCACATAACCATGGACTCAGTCCTCTGAAACTACGAGCCAAGTATGTTTCTCCCTCTCCAGGCATAGCTGCCAGGAACGGGAGAGCTCATTAATACACTGAATTCCAAATATAAGGACATGAGCTGCTATCAGTACCCAGAGAATACCTTGCTTGTGCCTGTGCTGAAATATTTACTAGTACACAACAACTTACGTAAAAAGAGGCGTACCAGTGCACGGGGGAGGGGGCACATGTGCCTACAAAGAACATAAGACTTGACTACAGCAGTTGCAGGCAGGCACTAGTCCTCCCTCAGCACCTCCACTGGTTTCAAGATCCTTCACGGATACCAAAGTTCATGGACACTCAAGTGCCTCGCATAAAATAGCACAGTATTTACATAAACCAGTGTATTGTACACTTTAAATCATCTCTTTATTACTTCTCATATATAGTGCTACACAAATGATATATAAATAGTTGTTATAGTGCATTGTTTAGAAAACAATGACCCCAAAAAAGTCTGTGTTCGTTTGGTAGATAATTTTTTAAAATAGCTTTCAATTTGCAGTAGGTTGGTTGAGTGTGGATGGAGACCCAACAGGGCACTGATATACAGAAAGTCCCTGACTTACACACACTGGAGTTAAGACCTCCCACAGCTGTGCTGTATAACACTCACTTTGTTGGATACAAATGAATCCGACCTACAAATACTCTCCCAGAGAGGCCAGGGAGACAGCTTAGTGGTCTAAATGCCTGCCTGGCAAGCACAAGGCCCTGGTCGACCCCCAGTACTGCATCCTGTGCTGGCCACTGAAACTGGGCATGGTGGCATATGCCTGTAGCCCGAGCTGGGGAGGCTAAGACAGGAGGATCACTACGAGTCTGGGCTGTGTGGTGAGACCCTGTACCACATAAGTAACAGATAAAAAAAAAAAAAAAAAAGTCTCCCAGAAAGGAACAGAGTTGTAAACTTGGGACCTGCTCTATGTAACTACTTGTAGAAATCACAGAAGAGAATGTATGTAAATGCAAGGGAGACTATGTAATGGCTACACATTTTGACAAGAGTGAATACAAAGTAAAAGACCTAGAAATGAAGACAACAGAGAATGAACCTCCTTAGCACCATATTATGATTGAGGTATTATTTCCTATACTAAGGAAGCCAGAATTTGTTGGAAAAATGCCTGTTCCATTCTGCAGCAGAAGTATAAAAGCTTCCCTCATGAATCAGGGTATACTCTGTCGTATCACACAGCAGAGTCTGTGCTAGTCACCTTTTTGTTTCTGTACCAAATACCTGAGATCTCTCACACAGAGAACCGCTCTACTCTGGCTCACAGTTCTGCAAGTTTCCACCCAGGATCAGCCAGCCTCACTGCCTTCCAGGCCTGCACAAGACAGCAAGCACATAATGGCAGAAACACACAGGGAAGCGACTGCTCAACTCGCGGCAAGAAAGGAAACCGAGAGAGAAGAGGTGGCCAAGTCCTACGACCTCATTCAAGGGCACAGCCCCAGGACTTGCAGGTCTCTCGAGGGCCCTCTTCAGGGCTCACCACCTTCCTGTATCACATACTGGGCCAGGGACCAAGTTTTAAACATCTGGACTTTTGAGGGGTGATTACCTTAACTACATCACACAGAAATTACTATCACTATAAAGAACCTAGGAGATAACCTGACAAGGCTCCCAATGACCAAAGATGAGAAAAATTTTGACTTAAAAAAGATACTAGTGTAAAAGATTAGAAAACATAAAGTTTACTATATCAGCGCATCATATTTTAAAAAGCCAGCTTCTCCAGGGGATGACAGAGTAAATTCATCACTAGGAAAACTGACAAATGAAAAAAATCAAGCATTTACCCATCTTTTTATATGTCAAATTAAGTGAGGATTATTCAAAATATAGATTAAAAAAATATCTCTCTGTAGAAATAAAACTAATCACTAACCAGGAAGTCTCAGAACCAGAACATCACCACTCTGTAGTCACCGGTCCGTCGCGAGACACCGAGCAGCAGCAGCAGCAGCTAGCACCCCACACGCCTCCTGTGCATCAGCCTTGCCGGAGGGGCTACCCCTGCGTCCTGGTCACTTGGGGTGAATCTTACAACTCAGGGCACAGGAGATAGAGGAGCTACACGATGACACAATCGGTAGAATCCAGCTGTGAGAGCACCACAGACAAAAGGAAAAATATGTGATGCACAAGGCGCCTGGGGGCGGGGGGTACAGATTAAGAGACTGAAAAAACACAGGAAATACAGTATTTGAAAGAAATAAGGCTAAGCTACAGAGTCCAAAAGTGCACACTTTTGTAATAAAGTAAGTACTGGAAAATTACTGCTCTTTATAAAGTAAGAGAGATTAGTTCTGGCAGAAGTAGAAAGGGCAACAAAGGTGGGGCACTCAAGGAAGACTTGGTTGCTGCCAAAGCTCGAATTCTTGACGTGAGTCACAATCATTTCCTACAGGAGTTCACTAGGACATAAAGACATCCCCATGGGGCTCTGCGCAGTGCTGGTCTTTTCACCACAGCAACCACTGAAGAACAATAGCCACAGCCCTCTGCTATCCCATGGCCGTGGGCCTCAACAAGAGCCACAAGGTGACTAAGAATGTGAGCAAACACAGCTGCCATCACAGACGCCTCACCAAACACACCAAGTTTGTGCAGGACATGATCTGGGGTGTGTGCGGCTTCACCCCGCTATGAGCAGCACCACATGGAGCTGCTCAAGGTCTCCAAGGACAAGTGCGCCCTCAAGTTCATCAAGAAAAGGGTGGGGACACACATCTGGGCCAAGAGGAAGCGTGAGGAGCTGAACAATGTGCTGGCTGCCAGGAGGAAGGCAGCTGCCAAGAAGGACTGAGCATCTCTGGAATAAAGCTTTGCAGAAAACGACAGTTCCTACAACACAAACTAAATTATGTTGCAACCAAAGATATATACGCTTGCAAATCAATAAAGGGCATTTCCATGATATATGGATGGGAATAATACCACCAAATTAGACAAAACTCTTACTTTTATCTTACCATTTTCAGTCTTACGTTCCTTTAACCCATGCTGGAAAACAATGCTGTGTCTTTCTGCTACTTAGTGGACTAATGCTTAGGAAAGGGAACAAGTAATTAATGGAACAGTATCCGTACATGGTAGCCCCGGGCTAAGGGCTTCATTTACACGTTACTGTAGTATTAGCTTAGGATTCAGGGTGTCATGCTCCTCCCTCGCGTCCTTGGAGAGTGTTTCCAGTTTTAGTAGAGATTAACGCCTGGAACTCATCCTGTCCACACATGCTAAGCAAGATCATCCACACACTGCTCGTAACAAAACACAGAAATAAACACAAAACTTCTAAATCTGTCTAACAGCTGGGTGTAGCCAGGTATACTTACTTCTTAAAATGACACTGTATGAATTTTTCTTGGCTCAGTAATATACAGTGTTAATTTTTTTAAAGAAGAAATTAAAATTATCCCATTCTGTTTCAAATAGATATGCATGCAGATATAAGTGTATAAACTAAGATTTAACCGTGTTTCTTAAAGACACTGGAGTGTTTTAAAATATTTTCCTTCTGCTTATCTGCACTGATCAATTCTTTTACAATAAATATAAATTCAGTCTTGAAAGGATCACATAACCTACAGTCACAGGGGTGGATAACAAGGCAAGAGCCATGATTGGAATCTTCACCTTCACCACTGTAGAACCTGACCACTTTTCACAACACTATGTCCCCTGCCAAATGCAGCTCAAACTGTGATTATAAGCTCGATTACTGGAAGGACAATCTCACCTTATTGGCAACAGCATTGACACTTGGTCGGGCATCAAATATAAAGATTTTATGAGACTGGGCATTGGAATCCATGATGGCTTGAAGGTACTTCTCATCTTCTTTACTGCGCTTTCCACTCACCCCTACCATGGGCTGGCTGCACCGAGTGATGGTGGCTTGACTTTCAGGATGAATCCACGACAATACCTGCCAATGCGAGTAAAGGATAACACACTTTATATTTCTCTGTTTGTAATTCTTACGAACAGTCCTTTATAAAACCCTAGGTTCTAACAGGATCCAAAACCTGGACATGAAATGTCCAGGAAAAATTTTTTCTAAGCTGTAGGGAAAAATCATTACTTAGTTTTCAAACCAATTCTGCTATGTGAAAACCTCATCTAATTCTTAATCAGATAGTTATTTATGAAAGTCCCTGATTTGGGAATTGGCATCTCTAGGGAAAATTAAAAAAAGGAAAAGAGGGATAAGTACACTCCACTTTGATAGTTTTATTACTGCATCAGTAAAGCTGCCCAACTCCAAAATCTTCAGAATGTATGAATTTTTGTACTTAAAAACTATTTAAGATGATCTCTCAAGATCTAATTATTCATCATGAATTTATAAATTGTTCTTTCTTGACTTAAGGGAAAAGAACATTTATGACCATAACTAAAGAATAGATAAGATAAAGAAATACTGAATGATGCACACTGGAAAATTGTTTTCATGTTAAAAATAAGGTAACTTTTGTTGAAATTTTCCAGTTCTAAAATTTAATCCTTTAAATTTACCAAGTAACTCAGTCTCTAATACTGCCACAAAGCATTTGCTGCTACAGGTATCTTTAGCAGCATTCATTTTCCAAGTCCTTAAGCTCAGCATTTGTAGAGTAAAAAAGCACTGCTGAGATCGCCTTCAAACATCACACTCACTGGGATGCGGCCCCTTGACCTGAAGGACGCCACTCTCTTTAACTCTTCATCAGGAATATTTGCTTGCACAACCAAGAGCGTAGGATATGTATCACAAAGTTCATATCGTTCATTTATCTTTGTTATCCTCCAGCTTTCATTGGGAATTCCCTACACATGAAATAAAACATAAAAATGATGAATTCAAATATGAAAACAGAACAGGACAGCTGTCCCTCTGGCCAACTCTACTGTGTCCAATACACATCACTTATGCTGCTGGAACAGTGACTGCCTGTGGTGGCAAGGCTCTTTTTTTTTGGGTAACAGGGACTGAACTTGGGACCTTCCACTTGCCAGGTAGGTGTTTATGCTGTTGAGCTATATCCTCAGCCCTATACTACTTTTCTAAGTATGTATACAATGCACGTATCGTATACCCTTTTTAAAACTGAATGAACTTTTTTAAAAATTTTATTTATGTATGTGTGTGTGGCCAGCTCAGCCCACCAGGGGGCGGGCTGGCTGGCATGTGGTGCTGGGGGATTGAACTGTGGTCTCGTGCTTTGCTAAGCTTGTTCTAAGTAGGTGCTTTAGACCACTGAGCCATCTCACCAGCCCCAACTGAATGAACTTTGGAGATTGTACTATCTAAGAACAAACATAAACTTTATTTATATTTTTAAAAGTTAAAATGGAACTCACGTACAAAATATTTAAAGTGTGTAATCTATTGCTTTTGGTACACTCATAAGGCTATGCAATTTTCACTCTAACTCTAGAACATTTACATATAACATACATGCAGTATATATCCACCATATATTATGAGAGATGTACAACAGGAGGAATAATATACTAAGACAGATTTTGAGACTAAACTCTGCTCTAATTTAACGTTGGAGAATCACATCAGTAAGTTTTCTATTATCAGACCAACTCACCTTGATTATGATATGCTATCCCTTTTGTACACTACTGATTTTTCATTACCATTTTATATACAAGTTCAGAATGTTTATAAGTGGAAATAGCCTACAGTTTTCTTTCATTGTTCTTATAGGATTCAACATATACTAAACTCATCCTGAAAGCGGCAATCTTTCCTTGGTGTTTTCTAAAAAATGTCTGATTTACTTCCCTTGATAAATGTTTAGTACAACTTGCGCTTGAAACACTGGCACAGGGTTTTTAGATGAGATTTCTTTCTTTCGCAATTAAATTTTCACTATGTATTTACTTTAAGAACTCAGATTTGGGCCAGTGAGACAGCAAGCACAGGGACCAGGGTTCGATCCCTGACACCACGTGCAGTGCCAGCCCCACCCCCAAGCACAGTAAGCCAGCCACCAAGATGGGGCACGGTGGTGCACACCTGTAATCCCAGCACTGGGGAAGCTGAAACAGGAGGATCACTACAAGTCCAAGCTGCGTAGTGAGACACTGTACCAAATACATAAAAAAATATATTTTCTTAGACAAATATGTTTATTGTATCACTCTTTTGCACACACGAAAGGGAACTTTTAAGTAAAATAGATCAAACAATTGCTAACTTTTTTTTTACTGTTTTAAGTATGTGATTCTTCAAAATCTCTTTTGGCACAGAGTTTGGGAATTTGGTTGTTTTCCTTGAGGTATCATTTTTGTATGATCAGGAGTATGAATGGTGTGGTGTGCTTTTGTGTCTTGGGAGGTGATTTGTGTAGGGCTGGGAACTGAAGCTAGGACCTCATGTATGTCACACAAGTCCTTCACACTCAGACTCATCTTGGGGTAAGATTTTTTATCACATGTTTACATAATGGATTAAAATTTCACAGGCTACTTTTAAAGCAATTTTGGCAGGTTACATTTTTAAGCAATTCATTTTACAAAAAATTTAATGATGAAGTTGTTCATAACACTTTGACATTATCTATACTATCTGCAGAATCCATACAATGTTATCCTTTCCATTTATAATACTGGTTAGTTAGAAATTTTCTCATTTTCTTATAACACTCTTGTAGGCTTGTCTAACCTTGGCCTGCAGGCTGCTTGCCCTATTTTTGTTATTTTTTTTTTTTTTCCTGAGGTTTTAAAGTTTTCTACTGGTGTGTATTTGCAGTTTACAGTTATTACACTCCTCGTGTGGAGTTGTTGCATGTACATCCCACAACTTAACTTTCCTCTTCATCCCCTTCTCCTCTATGCTCCCACCCCCCGCCAACTATGTATTTGGTACAGGGTGTCACTACACAGCTCGGACTTAATAGTGGTCCTCCTGTTTTCAGCCTCCCCAGTGCTAGCGTGGCCAGCTCAGTGTGCTTCGGGGCGGGGCCGGCACAGCATGGATTGCCAGGGACCGAACTCTGGTCCTTGCACTTGCCTAAGTAGGCACTTAGTCCACTGAGCTATCTCACCGGCCCTCTCTCTCCATCTCTTGAACTCCTTCCCTTTTGCAAAAGCTCTATCTCCATATCTCCTACTATCTTTTGTTTTTCTCTTTATTTATAATTTGAGATTCTCATATAAGAGGAACCAGGTGACCTTTAAGTGTGTTATTTTATGTAACATTATGGTTCAAGGTGAATGCGTTTTCCTACAAATAAATGTATCTTTTTTATGGCAGATCAGTACTCTTTTTTAAAGTGATAATTTAAGTGTGTAAAAGCAACGATGTTTCATTACCTACATGTTAATTGTTATAGACTACATACGTGGCCCAAGTCAATTCCTCTCCACTCAGTGTGATTCACACAAGCCAAAGGGCTGGATAACACTGGAGGCATGATGATGTTACTGATCTTTCCAAAGGATCCATTGCTACCTCTGCTGCTCCTCGCTGCATAAAGGTTTTCTATTTCACCAGTACCTGCTCTTTATTATTTCCCTCCACTTTCCTTTAAGCTTACCTCACTATTTCTTTTCTACTTCACTAAGATAAACTTTAACTCATTAAGATTTTTAAACTTTTCTTTTTGTACAAAGCATTAAAAATTATGACACCAATCTTATTAAATTCTAGTATTAATAAATGTCTTTCCTTATAGTCTAGACAATCTTGAACTATCCTATCTGTTTATCCCCTTCTAAATTATTTGCTATGGGGCTGGGGAGGTAACTCATCAGTCGCAGCACCTGCCTAGCAAGTGCAAGTGTCTGGGTTTGATCCCCGGCAGGCCATGCCAACCACCAAAGCTGGCACGGTGGCATGCGCCTGTCATTCCAGCACAAAGCAGGCTGAGACAGGATCACTGAGTCCACGCTGCAAAGTGAGACTGTGTAACAAATAAATAAATAAATAAATAAATAAATAAATGATTTTAAAAATTTAAATTATTTGCTACTGATGATACACCTTTATCTATATTACACAGCAGAAAATGTTACACATTTATATAGTCGATATTCATTTATATTTACCACACTATTCTTTTCATCTGTCTTTGATTATTGTTTCATACACATATAGACAGATACAGACAGATATAGATATCTCCTTTAGAATTGTCTCAACTGTCTACAAGTGTTGTGATTTTACCGTTCTTCCTAAAGGATATAATTTGTAACAGGTAGTTATTTTATTTCAATATAATAAAGATAAAATTACATTTTTCTCTACCATCTACTTTTCTTTTCATTCAGCAATGGGGATTGAACTCAGAGCCTTCGCACTGAGCTGTATCCCCAGCCCTACTTTTATTTTTTTCAGTTTTAAGATGGGACAGGGCCTCCTGTGCCAGTGAACTGCCAAGGCTGGTCTTGCTGCTGTCCCTCAGTTTATTCATGTGCTATCCAGATAACTAACGCTACTACCTACCTGACAGAATTACTATGAAGAAAAACGTATTACTATGCACAAAATACTTTAAAATCCTGGTATACATGCACATATGTGTATATAAAACACTGTTAATAAAACAAATACATGAAGGAGCTTTGGTAGTTGACAATATTTACAGAGCACACACCATGAAAAGAATAGGTTCACTTGTGCATTCCCTCATTCCAGAGACACTATCTGGGGCCCACAAGGCACTGTGCTCCATCCTCAGGATACAGAAGTGAGAGGACAGAAACAGTACCTTCCCTCTAAGAACACAAAAAATACCAAAGAAATAATGAATGATTCCTTCAAAAACTGCTAATGTCAGTGAAAAATTACAAAGCAAATGGTTTCAGTACAGAAAAGACAGGAATAAATGGAAAGTATGGTAATAACAATAAGCCTCTCTTCTGGAGGGTTAACAAGCTAAGTTTGCAGACCAAAATTAGAGAAAAAGGAAGGCCACAAGGAAAGCCAACATTTTGGCCCCAGAATTCCAAGGTCAATTAAGACTCAGGACATATGAGAACTTGTACTGTAATGTCATGTAACTCAGTAGTGTCCCAAGTTTTCTGATCAAGGAGATTATGATCAAGGTTACGATCTTCTGTATTTCTGATCAAGGAGATTATGCCAGCCAAAGAGGAAAGTGATCGATGATGTAGAGTGTGCCTAAGGAGAGTCACATGGAGAGAAAACATTCTCTCAGGCTTTCACAGAGAGCACATCGGCCAAGCAATGGCCGTGACTCATTCACATGGCTGACACTGACAAAGGATCTATAATGTGAGGTACAGGATCTCAGGATAAATCCTGAGGGGATTTCACTGACCTTATCACACCCAAAAGCTACAACTCTTTTGGCATAGGTCCTGCTTTACCTTGGTCTTAACCATCCAGCAGAAAAGTATAAAAACTAGTATCAGAAGTAAAGCCATGCTGTTACGTTGAGCTGTAGGGGACTCAGGTCAACAATTTCTGACATTGCTAGTCAAGCGGAAGACCCAATACTATTATGGATTACTGGACTCTTTTAGAATATTTTGCTGAGCTAACACAGCTATAATATTCAAACAACGGAACTAAACCAAAAAGGGGATACAGATGAATGTCCATTTTGTATCTGTGTATTCAAAATGGTTAGGACAGATACATAGTTACATTCTCTTAATGAATAGAGGGATTTGTTCTAATGGTGTTTGTAAATAGGCTATCATGTCCGCATCTTGTACAGCAAATAACCACTAGGAAGAGAGTATGCAATGTGTTAATTATTAAAACTGTCCTACCAATTTGATTTGAAACCATCTCATTGCTATATGTCTCTCAATAAAATTATGGAAAAAAAACAAAACCAGTAAAAACTCAACAGATGTAGCCCACTCAGCAAAATTTATTAATTTAGGGCTGGCCAGATAGCTCAGCGGACTAAAGTGCCTGCTTAGGCAGAGCACAGCAGCTGTTGTTCAATTTCCAATATGCCATGCCAGCCCTGCCCCCGTGGTGGGCTGAGATGGCACTTAAGACAGGGCATGGTGGCACATGCCTATAATCCCAGTGCTTGGGAGGCTAAAAACAGGAGGATCACTACAGTCTGACCTGTGCAGTGAGACCTAGTAGATCCTGTACTAAATAAAAAAAAATTTTTTTTAAAAAGGAATGGACAAGTAGACATTAATATTCATCAAATTAAAATGAATCAAAGTAGGGCAGATAATCCTGAGAAGGCTACAACTAACGATCTTGACTTCTATATAAAATAACTTAAAAGATGTAATGGATTCCTGACAAAATTATTCGTGTGTGTGTGTGTGTGTGTGTGTGTGTGTTTCTGGGGCTAGCACCCATAACTTCGTACATGCTGTTCAAACACTACCACTGAGCTACGTCTCCATCCCTAGGAGGTATTTTTAATGTTACTGTACAAAGTCAATCAATTATCTTTAGCACAAGTTAAAAAGCAAACTACATCTTCTATGTAAAAGTTTTATAGGGATCCACATTACAAAAGAAAATGATTTAAGAATTATTGGCTGGGGGGCCAGGGAGATAGCGCAGTAGAATTAGTGCAAAGTCCTGAGTTCAATCACCGGTACCATAAAAAAAAAAAGAATTATTGGGTAGGGATATGGCTCAGCAGCATAAGCACCTGCCTGGCAAGCACAAGGATCCTTTGGTCCCCAGTACCACAAAAAAAAAAAGAAGAAGAAGAAGAAAGAAAAAACAGAACTGTAAGATTTCCAAGAGGAAAACATCTGAGTGAATGTTACATAAGACTGTTACTTTTATCTTTAGAACTATTAAAGTATTTTTGAAATAAACGAATACTAGAGCTGGCCAAATAGCTCAGTGGATAAAGCATCTGCAAGCAGGCACAGGGCCAGGGCGTTGATCCCCAGGCCTGCTGCGCTGGCCCTGCTCCCGGGGCACACTGAGATGACAGTTGAGACTGGGCATGGTAGCGCATGCTTGTAATCCCAGCTCTTTGGGAGGCTGTAAACAGGCAGATCACTACGAGTCCAATCTAGTAGTGAGACCCTGAACACCCTGTAGACCCTTCCCTAAAATAAAAAGAAAGAAAGAAAGAAAGAAACTAATACTTACAAGCTCTTAAATAACTAAAGATTTACAAAAGATCACTAGAGTATTCTGGAAAGTTCTTTAAAGAAAATGAAAGGAAGATATGACATAATCAGGATTACCATTTATTTAAAAGCAACAAAATAAAATCTAAAAAGCTATTCACTTCTACTCATAAGGTATTTTTACAATGAAAAGAATATAAACTATAGAACTTGAAACAAAAGGAAATACATACCTGCCTTCTATACTCTAAAAGAGGGTCATACAGTTTCCACCCATTTTCTGGAAATATTTCTTTGTATTCAAAAGCAAAGAGAGGCTACAAAACAGCAGAATTAGCAGCTAAAAGACACTGAAGAAAATAAGAATCAGAATATATCCCCATACTCAAAGTGCTCATTTTCAGCAAGCATTTTTGTATTGACACCTTTTTCTATTTATACATTTATGGTATTTTACATATTTATAAGACTATATAAAAGCACAGACCCAACTATAAAATTTATCAAACGGTAACAAATGATCAAATATATTCAGCTATCTTTGGAAGCTTTTAAGTATAATTCTAAATAATAAAACATTATATATTTTAAAGACATCTGCTATAATTTGTCTGACATTGCAGTATTAGCAGTTAAGCAGCTATGGAGTTTATGCTGCATTTTGTAAAACACCTTGGAAAGTTTTCTATGTATTCTGCAAATAAAAATATACCACTTTTACAGAAATACTGATAGAAACAATAGGATTTTTAAAAAAGAAATCAAAACTAGAGCCAGAATAGAATCAATGCCAACTCCAAATTCTACTTGCCTAAGCTACGCCTTCAAGTTAATGCTTCCCTAATCCTGGTTTCATCTCTAAACAGGGGACTCTGGAAGCACAATGATACAGCACTGATGAAGGAGCTGACATCATCACAAAACCTCCTGACAGCACAAAGCAAGAGCTCAGTATCTGCCCACCTCCCCTCCCAAAGTGCTAGTCTGAGCTATCAGCTTCGAACTAACAAGGAGACTGCATGTAGCTTCTCATGCTGCAAACATCCTACGCAGGAATACATGGAACTCTCTAAGACTAATGCTGGAAGGAACCTTAGAAATAGGCAGGTGTAGATTCTTCAAAGGGCCCAAGAGATTCAATTAAATCTAAACTACACATCTGGTTACATGTCCAATGTAAAAATTGTATATAATTTAGTCAACTTTCTATACACCAATAATTATAAAGTATACTTTTCAGAGATAAGAAAAATGTTACCAGGTTATTAGAAACAGGAAATGCATATTTCATCAGATTCTCAAATATGGATCTTCTTGTTCGCCCCTCAGGTTTATGAGCAAATCGTAAATTCCTAATATCCTAGAAAAGATTCAATATCAAAGTTAATCTTTGTCTTTTTGCTTTTTATTAAATGAGTAAATAAATTACTTGGAACTACCTTGTATAACACTATGACCTGTGATTATGGATTACGCAAAAGTAGATAACAGCTCCTGGAGAGAGGTACAGTTAAAATGCTTCAGTGAGAAAAACAAAAAAGCCCCACAATTTGCTCTAAAACAAGGCTGAATTTTTGAGTGCAGAAAATTGGTGTACACTAGTGAACTGAATACAGGACAATAAAAGAGGCAGCAACTGATATATTTTACACTGGACACATTGTGTCCGAAGCTTAGCATGACTAATGGACATATCAATGTAAGTCTTTCCTGTGATTATTCACTTTTATAGTGAATTTCTCTAGTAAAAGCCGAATTAGCTGCTACTGCACTTCCATCATGTCCTTGTCACTTCCCAGAAATCATATGTTTATGACCTCCTCATCTTAATTTTGCCTAAAAGGCTTCCTCCACTCCATATCCAAGTTCCCTCCACTGGCAGGAAAAATTGGATAGTTTGGTGGATGTTAAAGGCTCCAGTCAGATGGCATGACCAGAGCTTGCTCTCATTATTATCCTCAAGCAATGTCCTTTTGCTTAGGCTGAATTCAGAAACTCAAGTTCAGGCTTACTGATACCGTAACAGTATTCACAAAAACATTTGAGGTTAATAATTTCAAGACTATCCATTGTATTTAAATGTTTTTTTTTTTCACACGTAACAAGCGGAAATGAACTTCAAAATTTTCATTAATGAAATTAAAACCTTTTTTTTTTTTTTTGTTATGCAGGTCTAAGAATGGAATTTTTTCTTTGGCAATGGGCACTGACACTTCACTAGGGTTCCAAGTTCAAGAGTGCATTGTGGGGACAAGCTCAGAGGTGGACACAGGGTGTCATCCTCTCCTATGAACAGCTGGGCTGGGCTGGCTGCCAGTGGTCATGCACAACATGTTAACAACGTGGAGGCTAAGACAGCTTACGTAGTCTGGCTTTTAATAAAGCTAGTAATCATCCAGATCACAATGTCATCTCTTGAGGCTGACTTGGTATTTTACTTATTTCACCTTTGACAATGTCCTTTTGCAGATGTCACTCAAACGCCTGTGCACTCACTGTGGCTTGCAGGATGTGCCAGATGGCCTCCAAACATTCAACCCTGACCTTGTAGTGGGGATATTCATCAACTTTATTTAAAGCATGTGACTGTTCTGGTAAAGCTTGGGGGTACTGACATTGGAATTTGTAATTTTTTTTTTACTGTCATTCCCTCTGTTCTTTTATCTTTTTGCCATAATTTTATTGATAAACAAATAGCAATGTGACAGTTTCAAATCAAATTGGTAGGACAGTTTCAATAATTAACACACTGCATACACTCTTCTTAGTGGTTAACTGCTGTACAAGATGCTGACTTGATATCCTATTTACAAACATCATTAGAACAAATCATTCTATTCATTAAGAGAATATTTGAATATTATAGGTGTGTAAACTCAGCAAAATATTCTAAAAGAGTCCAGTAGCCCATAATAGTATTGGGTCTTCCGCTTCACTGGCAATGTCAGAAATTGTTGACCTGAGTCCCCTACAGCTCAACATAACAGCATGGCTTTATTTCTTATATTTCATTTTTATACTTTCCTTCTGGATGGTTAAGACCAAGGTAAAGCAGGACCTATGCAACAAGAATTGTAGCTTTTGGGTCTGATAGGGTCAGCGAAATCCCCTCAGGATTTATCCTGAGATCCTGTACCTCAGATTGTAGAACCTTTGTCAGTGTCAGCCACGTGGATGAGTCACGGCCATTGCTTGGCCGATGTGCTCTCTGTGAAAGCCTGAGAGAATGTTTTCTCTCCATGTGACTCTCCTTAGGCACACTCTACATCATCGATCACTTTCCTCTTTGGCCCCATAATCTCCTTGATCAGAAAATTTGGGATACTACCGAGTTACATGACGTTACAGTATAAGCTTGTCTTCTGGATGGTTAACAACCTAAGTTTGCAGACCAAAATTAGAGAAAAACGAGGGCTGCAAGGAAAGCCAACATTTTGGCCCTAGCCTTCTAAGGTCAATTAAGACTCAGGACATATTTAAATGTTTTAACCTAAGCAAAATTCAAAGTAACTATTATGTCTCATAAAATGAAACAAAGATACTACACCACCACATACCTATAAACCAAATAAAACATGGTACTATAAATCTGATCCAAAAATCAATGATAGCTTTTCCATAATTTAAAATAAATGTGTAGGAACTGAAGCTAAGATCTTGTTTGTCCTCTGTACATACTTTTCCTAAAATCTACTTTTTAATCTTTTATTTATTTACCTTGGTACAGGGTCCCAATATGCAGCTTGGACTAGTAGTGATCTTCCTGTCTCACCCTTCCCAACGCTGGAATTACAAGTGTGCACTGCCACACCCAGTTTCGCTGGCCAGCACTGCACACCTAGGGTTCCAGAGCTGGCACAGCATGCAGTACTGGGGATCGAACCCGGTCCTTGCACTTGCCAGGCAGGTGCTTAGACTGCCAAGCTATCTTCCCAGGCCCCTACGTACTTTTATAACTAGTAAAGATAGTTTCATTCACTGCTAACCACAGAGCTTCCTGAAAGGGCCATGCAGAGGCCCTACAAATGCTTGAGTTCATCGACACTGGTATTGTTTCATGAAAAAAATATGTATTTTAAATGACCAAGATTTCAAAACCATTATCTTTTAATATTCTACACTGCATTCACTTAAACTACAGGGAAGTGATCAAGAAACAATATAGTTGACAAATCGTCATTATGAAGGCATCAGTGTTAATACTATATTCACAAGATATCAAACGTTATCATAACACAGTATTCCAAATTATACACGTGCTGTTTATTTTACTTTGGACAGGGGCAGAATAGTGCAAGAAAGGCGCAGCATGACCTGGAAGTGAGATGTGCAAGGGTCCTGATTGCTACAAAATGTAGAACAGCGACTTGGAAAAGCAGCACATGAAACACCTCCGACAGGGGCTGGGGAGGTAGCTCCATGGCATAAGCACCTGCCTGCCAAGTGGAAGGTCCTGAGTTTGATCCCTCGTACTAAAAAACCCCAACTACAATGATAAATGGAAATGTTATCTTCTACCAAAGTAATATTTCTAGTAATGAAATCCATTTGTTAGGGGCCAGGGAGATGGCTCAGGGGCATAAGTGCTTCCCTGGCAAGCGCAAGGGCCTGAGTTCAATTCCCAGTTCCACAAAAAAGAAACGAGGAATGAAAAAAAAATTCACGTTATTTCTAAAATTAGTTTCCAAATAGAAGATCCATTTACCAGCTTTTAAAACCAAACAAAGTAGCATACTCATTGTAACATTTACCTTGCACACAGTTTCTAAGCCATAAGAATTTTCACCTCTACTAGAAGCACCACCAATTTTTTCTACTCTACTTATCACGCCAAGAGAAGCATCTAAAACAAATGGGGGGTCCTAAAAGAAGAAAAGAGAAAACAAACTGAGCAACTGATACCACACAAGTACAGTTAAAGTCAGAGATCTTAATCAGAGCACTGCAGATGCAACTCAACACGGAGTGTTTGCCCTCCATGCATGAGCCCATGGGTGTGATCTCCTTCTCTCTCTCTCTCTCTCTCTCTCTCTCTCTCTCTCACACACACACACACACACACACACACACACACACACACACACCGTAAGGAATCTTAATGAAAAATTCTTAAAAATGATCACAGGCAAACAATACTAGTTAAAAACAACACACATATATATATACAAAATATTTCACCCAGCAAGTCTTACCCGCTCCATGCTTTTGAAATACAGCCTGTAATCCGTGACAGTCAGTGTCCCTCGTACAGCACCAGTGAATGGACATATGTAAGTCACATCTTTGGCTAAAAAGGCAAAACATTCACAGCTTATACAGTGTATTGAGAACAGTCTCTTCATCTTTAAAAATTGTTCTAATTGCTAATTTTAACTTCTGCTCTTCCTCAGTGGCCTGTTACAAGCCTCTACCCTGCACTAACCCAGGGGAGGTCTATAGGATACATGAACAGATCACAGACGCGCAGGGCTATCACAACCAGAGCAAGCCCAGATGACTACTATCCCTCTTTGGAGAGCCAGTGACAGCAGGGGCAGAGGCGAGGGAGCGCAGGTGGGCTGGGAAATATACGCGTGCCAAGGAAGTCAGGGTTCAGCACATCACAGCCTCTGCGTCCCCCACCTCCTGGCTCTTGGCCACTGTCAAGTCTGTCAGTATATCTTTAAAAATATAATACTCAAGACATACAAAATGAGAGAAGCCTGTGATATGTTTCTGAGAAAATTATTGTAATTGAAATAAAACTCATATAAAACAGCGACTTCTGGAGAAATGTAGAGCCATGAAACAGGTCTTTGTATGACACTGCAATTTCCTGACTTTGCTCCTTACTCATCATCTTAAAAGGCTATTTTGTATGGAATTTGAAATGAGACATTATTTACCAGTCACCTCTAACATTCAAAATAGTTACCTCAGGAGCTACCTTTTTAAATCACTGTTTCTAGTGCACATGTCCTTTAGAAGGAAGCCTTTAAAATTAAACCTATCACTGTACAAATACACACACACACGCGTACACATGTACTCTTCTTTTGTGTTTATGAATGCTTACATCAACTAGGAAAGCTTTATTCAACATTTCTACAAGCATTTCTGGATTCCATCCAGAGCTAGTTTTTTATTAACACAGGAGAAATCGGTTTCATTATCCTGTATCTCTTTTTCCATTGCACTTGGACTGCCTTGTCTTTATTGTAATGTCATGAGACAATACACAGGAAAGTGCTAAAACTGAAAGCACTGTACAAATGCCAGGGCCACCACCCACATCGCTGCTGTCCTCACTACTGTGTGCTTTGGTCTCTCAGTCCTCCTAAGTGAAGTTTCACTCATGGGAGATGCTCGGTCAGTGTGCACCAAACAGAAGGGAGGCCCTAGGTGACTATGTTCCTTACCGGAGGAGGCAAGGACAGTAACAACAGCACAGGGGACCAAGCACAAGCTTACGAAGTACTTCTCCTGGAGCATGCAGCCTTAACAACTCTTACATGGAGGTATATATTTAGCTTCACTTTTACGTAAGAAAATCAGAGCACGGAAAGGTAAAAGAACTGCCCAAGGCTTCAGAACCAGGGTAAGACGAAGCGTTCAGGCCAGTTCCCCTGACCAGAAACCTTTCTCCATGGCACCTCATGTGGCAAGGCTACACCACTAACAGCACAGTCCGTGTAACATCTGCTTCCTGAATTTAAGGTTAAATTACTGCAAACTGTAAAAACATCTCTTCCTGAGGTGGTTAGGGCACAACACACTTTATTTCCTAAGATATTCTGTTGTTACTCCCAACATGACTTTAACTGTTTCTTTGAAGAAATCTAAGCCACAGACTTATATTAAACCAATTTAAATCCAAGATCTTTTCCCATGAAGTTATCCAAGTTTATCCTAACCTTATAGTATTTTTTCTGTTCAATTTAACTTCTGCACCATAATCGTCGAGTCTGTACAGATGATTTTAAATTACAGAACTGTGGAAATAACACTGTCTAATGGTATCAAGTCAGATTTACTCATCTTCTCTAAGTTCTACTGACATCACAGTGCAGGAGCACGTTTAGTTCTCTGTGATGCACCAAAATGACCTGGAAAATGCACATCCATGAGAAAGATGACAAATACAGGCAAGTGGATATATGACAGCACCTGACCTTGCAAAAAGAGAAAAAATATGCTCAAAGTATGTAGAGGCAGAAAAGTCTATTCAGTCATAAGATCAAAGAAGGGTTCAAGGAATACATGTAGGTAACCTTTAGGTAAACAAAGGTGCTAACAAAGCACTAATGCCAAGAACAACTTACTGCAAACCAGAGACTCCAGGACACAAGTTCCCAGCCCAGCCCTCTCCCACCACCACACACTGCACTCCCCGCCTTTGCCCTCCCCTCATCAGTTCCCACATAACTGCAAGGTTAGTGACCACCAAAGCCATGCTCTGGGCCCCCTTCTCTTCCTACTTCCTTTCTGAATTACTTTCTTCCTCCTGCTTTTAACTAATATCCATGTGATAATGACTCCTAAACATGAGTCAAGCCTAAGTATGTCATCATCAGGCATAGTGGCACCTCAGTCCACAAACTTAGTATGTTCTACAACTTTTTTTATTTCTTTATTTTAGAGAAGGGTCTACAGGGTGCCTATGGTCTCACTACTAGATCGGAATCACAGTGATCCACCTGTTTACAGCCTCCCAAGAGCTGAGATTACAGGTGCATGCCACCATGTCCAGTCTCAATTGCCGTCTCAGTACAATCCGGGGGTGGGGCTGGCACGGCAGGCCTGGGGATCGAACTCCTGGCCCCTGCACCTGCTTGCAGGCACTTCAATCCATTGAGCTATTTGCCCCTCTCGTTTTGTTCCACAATTCTGATCACAAACAGAATTGGAGAAGAATCACATCAAATTCAATGGGTAGGTTCAATATATCCTCATAGGGAAATCTGATTTGGTTCTAGTCCAATTTGCTTTGTGACCAGAATCATAAAAAGCAGTTTGTGAATCAAAGCACCACTGCTTTTCCAACCGAGGGGCTCAGTGGTAGGAAGCTTGTCTAGCACGCAGAAGGCCCTAGGCTTGACCCCGTCTCCCAAGTCTTTTACAGGTACCTGAAATTCAATATACACAACACCATATCAAAGTTAGGAAAACTCTGCAGTTAGCCCTCCAGATCCGGGCGATGGCTGGGTATGAGCATTCAGAATTAAAAGAGCAGCCAAAAAAGACAACCAGGTTTCTGACCAAAGTGAATGAACAAGTGAAAGTGATACCATCTCAGGGACACTGATGTCACAAGAAAGAGTACACATGAAGGGAAAGGTGAAGGCGACAGTTTTAGTTTGGAGATCTTGGACATACACCATTATGAATAACACGGTGCAGAATAGGCAAGAGCATGTGTCTATGACACAATGATTTTATGTGTATCACAACAGAGACTCAAACCAGAAATGCAGACTTTACAGGCATCAGCCAATATATTGTACACAAAGTCACTGACTTGATATGATCAATGTAAAAGGCCATACATACAAGAAGCCCAGCATGGTGGTGCTTGCCTTAATCCCAGCACTTGTAAGACAGGTAGGGGGATCTCTGAGCTACACAGTGAGTCCAAGACCAGCCTGAACTACAGTAAGACCTTATCTCAAAAACAAAAAGAATATACAAGACAGAGGAACCTGGGTCAAGGATGAAGTCCCAGAGAATGCTGACACTAAAGGAAGAGGACCAAACAAAGGAGACACAACACTAACCTGAAAGTCTCTTACAAGCCTCTATCACAGTGGGAGCAGCAGAGGGATTAGGTTCGTAATAATAACAATGAAAACATAATGCTAGACCTAACTGGCTAGCTAAGCATGCCTTGTTTGCAAATCGCCACATGCCTTAGTTTTCCTCATCTACCAAATAGGGCAGACAACGCCTTCTTTGGTAAGAGTATTGTCTGAGGATGGGTAGGTGGGACAGCAAGCATTAACAAATAACTGCGTGGCAGCACAGAGTCATACACAGATAACTGCAGCTGTTACACATTATCTAACTCAATAAATGGTTGACCACATTGAGGCTTAGGCTACAAGGCCAAGTAAGAGAAAAAACACCAAAGCGGTTACCTATGTGTCAAGAGAAAGAAGAAATATTAAGCACTAAAACGCCACAGGAGGAGTTAGCAGTTCACTCATTCATTCACTCGGGCTTGTTCAGCTTTACACAAGCAAAGGACAGTTAGCCAGGGAAAATAATCTAAGGTATCTGTTTTAAAAACTATGATTCATCTGCTCTGGCTAGAAATCCACTTATTTCAATCTTCCAATATATTGTTTCTCATAATCTATTACTATTTTGTAGATTTATCACAACAAAGTGAAGCATGAGAAGAAAAATATATTTTATGTGCTGATTTTCAGTTTCCAGTTCATGTTACCAATACTACGTGAGACAAAGGTATGTACCAATGGCTTATTCCACAATGCTTATTTGTGACCTGAGTTTATGGAAAGAAAGACATAAAAGAGGCAAAGAAGCGGGTGTGTTTTAAATTATCTGTATAAAGTGACAAGCCCAGAGTGGTGGGTTATGCCTGGGAGGCTCCTCGGGGACTGAGGCAGGAAGACTCAAGCTTGAGCCCAGCCTGGGCAACTGACAAGCATTATCTCAAAAAAATAAAAGGGCTGGAAATGAATTTCAGGGTAAGGGCCTTGGGTTTGATCTTAATCATATAGAGACAATTTAATGTGTTTATCTAAGCAACCCAACATATAAATGCAATAAGATAATGTGTAGCAGCTGCAATAAATTATTATCTTCCTTCACATAATTCAGCAACAGTTTAAAAACAAAAGCCACCTATTTTCAAAGAAAACTTAAAAACCCAGGATAGGCAGAATAATCTTTAACAGGCACATCTCCCAGAAGCCTGGTTAAGAGTGCTCCCAAAGGAACAGACACTGAACGGCGGCGGCCGTGGTGGGCAAGTGCTGCCAGGAGAGAGCTTCCTCCACTGGCCGCTCGCTTATCCTGTCCGTGCTTAGAAGGTAGAGTCGCTTCAAAAGAAGGGAGGGAAATGACAGACAAAAAGTACCATTACACACCCATGTCTTTAATATTTTCTCCTGGAAGCAAGGGTGGTTCTTCCATTTCTGCTAATTTGTTAGACTCCCTCAGGACCTGGATTAAGGGAAAGAAACAAAAACATATTTTTTAAAATTCAGAGTCTAATTTTTCATTCAAATTTCACCTGAGTATGCCTAGTATTAAGTAATAATATGTCATATATACCACTTTAAATCAAATTATAAAAACTAGTGTTAGTTAGCATGTATAACATAAAGTTGCCATTGAGTCAGAAGTACTTATTGAGCACCTACTTCAATATCAAAACACCTCTAAATGTATACAAAAAGCTGTTTGCAAACTGAATCCATAAAAAGCCTAATAATAATAAAGTATTATACCTTCACTTCAGCAGTGAGAAGAGGCTAACATGCTCAAGATCGTGCAACTAAAACCCCAGAGTTTGAATTTAAATTATTTTCACCAGTAAGCCATGCTGCAAGGCCAGAATACATTTAAAGCAGGAAAATAGTAAGTCTTTACAGAGACATAATGCTCAGGATACTTGAAATGATGTTGACAAAAAAGCTGTATCTTTAAAAAAGGTATTAAATTAAAAATCTTGAGCAACTATCATTGGAAGTGAACTTGTAAAGGATGCTACATTATATCCCATGAGAGAAAATATAGAAACATTTTTCTAAGGGACTTAAAACTCAGAGAATACACAATATACACTGCAAGTTTTCATATGCTAAGTACACACCCTCCATCAGCTATAGAAAGTCTTCCTGTATCTCCCCACCTCTTTCTGTGCCAAACAGTAAGTTTTCTATCTTACATTCGTTACTTCCTATGAACCAACCGTTCTACTTTCTGCACTCCTGCTTCGTCTTCTGATCCAATCTCTCCAGGGAACCAGCTCTTACATTTATTAAGGACAACAGTCTTAATTTTAACAGCTTAGGCACATGTCACACTCTACAGACAGCATCTTATTGCTTCTTCAAATCAGACTATCCTAGCTGGATCCCTCCCTCTTTGGCCATTTCTGCCAAAGGCTTCCAGGTCCCTTTTCCTTTCCTTCCTGCTCCTGTGGTGTGTGTCCTAGATTCATCACATTACTCAACTTATGACCACATACCTACCTATGACTTAATTTATACTGTCAGCCAAAATTTTTCTTAAGACTCCACTTCCATACATTCAACTACTAAATGCTAATCTTCATCTGGACTATCAGTTTTAATATACCTAAAACTAATCTACATTCCACACTTAACAAATCAATTTAATTGTATAAGCCAGTGAAAACAGTAGTGACCACTGTGACAAGATTCAGGCCTTCCTTCTCAACCTAGATTTGTTTCATTAAACTGAGAGTCAATTTAGTCCACTAAAAAAAGGACTTTCAAAAAATAGTTTTTTAATGTTTAGCTTTTTCTTTAGTTCTTTCCACCCAGAAAGTAAACTTAAGAATCTTCAAAAGAAGGTAAAAAGCAAGAAAAAAAAAAAAATACTAAGTACTACCACTACATTAGAGCACACCGGATGCAGCCTGTGATGCTGACTTAGGTGCCGCCTCTGCACAAGCTGTCTCCCCACCACGTGGCTCTGTACTACCTGTCAGTTGTCTTCCCTGCCAAGACGCCAAAGAGCTGTGTACCTTACACACTTCAACAGAAACAACATAAGCCATGTCAATAAGTCTAACAATCTATTAGACATATTACAAAAGTAAAAAGCAGACAGAATTGATTTAATACATTCTTTAATTCATCTCTATGGGTAAACATTCGTAAAAGAGATTTTACTTTTGTCTCATACTAAAGTTGTGATATCCCCATAACAGTATGTATGTCACATCTCAATCCAGCCATATTTTAGGCACTCAACACTCCCATGTTTAGTAGCCCCTCTATTAGGCAGTGTAAATAAAATGAATATAATTCTTCCTAATGATTAGGTAATTCTGTACTTTAAGACAGGAGTTTAAAGAGGGTTAGACATTACTACCACAGTCCGATGCTCATCTAAACAGGGTAACTAAGAACTACAAAGAACAGAAGAAAGTGACGGTCAACAAACTTGTGATGCTAATGCATCCATTCTTTTAAAAATCTGAACTGTTTCATAAAGTAACTTTAAGGCAACAGCTAAACATCTAGAATATAATGTATACATGTACTTTATATGCTCCAAAAGCTCATAAAAGGTCATATTTAAAGGTCAACATTTAAAAATATTTTCTTGTTCCTAGTCCTTGATATAGTAATTCACATAGCAGTAAAAAATTCACAGACTGGGTTGGGGAGATGGCTCAGTAGAATAAGTGCTTGCCTGGCAAGTGTAAGAGCCTGAGTTCAATCCCCGGTTCCACAAGAAAAATAAAATAAAATTAAAAAAAAAATTAAAAAAAAATTCACAGACTGAAAGGTCAAAAGATGGAACATAACACTCCCTGTGGCCCAGCAAAAAGAAGGGGTAGGTATTTCATTTGCTTACAAAGTGGATGTCAAGCCAACCCTAACAGAAAAAGGAAAGAAAAGACTCAAATCCATGTAATAAGAAATAAAAAGGGGGCTGGGGAGATGGCTCAGTGGAATAAGTGCTTCCCTGGCAAGCGCAAGAGCCTGAGTTCAATTCCCAGTTCTGACAAAAAGAAAAAGAAAAAAAGAAAAGAAAAGAAAAGAAATAAAAAGGGTAAAATCCACAACAGATCCTGCAGAAATCCAGAAGATGAGTACTTAATTCAAGAACCTATACTCTAGGAAGATAGAAAACACAGAATAGACAGATTCCTACCTACATATGATTTACCAAAGCTAAATCAAGAAGACACAAAAATTCTAAATAACCCAGTATCATTCAATGAAAATGAAGATGTACTTAAAAATCTACCAACAAAGAAAAGCCTAGGCCCTGATGCATTCACTGCTGAATTTTACAAGAAATTTAGGGAAGACCTAGTACTTCTCAAATCCTTGAATGAAATGAAAAGAAAAACAGTACTCCCAAATTTATTACTAGAAGCAAACATTACTCTGATACCAAAACCAGAAAGGATCCAATTTAAAAAAGAGAATTACAGGCCAAGTTCCCTAATGAAAATAGACACAGAAATCCTTATAAGATACTGGCAAACAGACAATATAGCAAACCATCAAGATTATGCACCATGACCAAATAGGATTCATCCCAGGAAAGCAGGGATGGTTCAACAACCAACGAAACCACCAACAGAGTGAAGAGACAACCCACAGAGCAGGGAAAATTTTTTGCCAGTTGTCCCTCAGGTAAAGTACTACTACCTAGGATATAAAGAGAACTCGAAAAAAATCAGAAATCCCAAACATAATAGATCCAGAAATGGGCAGCTGAGATGAATATACACTTCTAAGATGAACAACAAACAAATATAGAAAAAATGTTCAACATAACTGGTCATTCAAGAGATACAAATTAAAACAATGCTGAGATTCCATCTCACTCCAGAACAAATAGCTATCCTCAAGAAATCAATAACAAAAGCTAGAGGGGCTGTGGGGAAATAGGAATCCTTCTTCACTGCTGAAGTGTACACTGGTGCAACCACTGTGGAAATCAGTGTGGAGATTCTTCAAAAAACTAAAACTAAAGGTTCCATTTGATATTCCCCTTCCCCTTAGGTTCCTACCTATTTCCCTTTTTGGTATCTTCCTGAAAGAATTAAAAGTACCATACCACAGTGATATATGCAGGCTCCTGCTGATACCAGCAGTCTGTAGTAGCTAAACCTTGAAAACATCCCTAATGTTCATCAACCTAAGAATGGCTAAAGGAAGATATGTTTTTTTTAATACAATGGAGTAGTATCACTGTGCCACTCTCAAGAGGGATAACCCTGAGAGATTCATGCACCTTGAGACCACACTCAAGTGAAATAAATTGGACACACACATTAAAAAAATAAAATAAAATACTGGGAAGAAGGTAAGGATTTTACATGTGACCATCATGTAAAGAAAACATGCTACAGGGAGAGCTTCTGGCTACCCTGTGCCAGAGGAACCTACTGGAACCAGCCCAGATGCAGCGTGGGTGAGACCATCTTCCACCCTCTTGGGACACCACCCACCACTCCACAGCACCTCCTCCATCCCGACCGCCAAGTAAGAATTTCAGTCGCGTTCCGGGAACCCCCAGACTTAGTCCTAGTCCAGGCCCAGTCAGTGTGTGGGAGAGCTTCTGGCTAACCTGCGCCGACGGGACCTACTGGTCCCAGACCAGGTGCAGCGTGGGTGACACCCATTTTCACCCACATGGGACACCCCGCATCACTCCGTTGTACCTCACACATGCACACAACCTGCGCACAGAGTAGGAATTTCTTTTCTGTTCCAGGAACCCCCAGATCTACTCCTACTCCAGGCCTGGTGAGTGTGTGGGAGAGCTGCCTCTACCCCTACTCCACCTTGCCCCCTCCAGACTCAGCTCAGGCCTAGCACACAGGCCTGGGGTGAAACCCTGCAGCTGCAATCCCTGCAGAGAGTGTAGGGGAAAGAACCACCTAGCTACTCCAGGAGCAGAACATCTTGCCAGAGGGGCACAACAGGTTCACCCCCAAGGGCAGCAGCAGGAAGGAGCTGAGCACACATTCAGACCCAAGCCAGGCACAACTGGATAAATCCAAACTTTGTAGATCTGCACCTGAACTTCAGTAGGTGGTAACGTTATAACTGCAACAAAGATCTACAACAAAGGTCAGAAGACAGTGCTACACAAAATGACAACAAGAAGGAGCAAAATGCAATCTCAGAACCCAAGCCCACCCGTAATAAGCTCAGAGGACACTAACAAAGAACAAACTGGGAATCACACAGCTGAAAGCAATAAATCAACAGCTTCTAAAATAAAGAAACAGCTGCAGAAAGGTATAGAGGAACTCAGATTGGAAATGAAAAAAGAAATCCCTGAATTAATAACATGCGCAGTAAAGAATCAAATGCAGAAACATATGGAGGAAACCCAATGCCCACCCAGAACAAGTGCAGAGGACACTAGCTCGGCTCAAATGTATTAATTAATAATGTTGATAGTAAATAAGCAACAGCAGAAAGTTACAGAGGAACTCAGAGTGGAATTCTTTTCTGAAATAAAAAAAGAATTCTCAGAACTCATAGCATCTGAAGAATCAACTACAGAAACATAGGGAGGAAACCCAATCTGAAAAAAAACACCGCACTAAAAAACTTGTAACTGCTTCTAAAGAAGACATTCATAACAAAAAAAAAATAGAGGACATTAGAAAAATGATGGATTCCTTGAAAGAGCAATACAGAAAAGAAATAGTTCGCATGAAGCAGAGTTAAAGAGAGATAAAGGAAATTAAAATCTCAATCACAAGCTTGCAAAACCGTTTAAGTGAAAGTGAAGACAGAGTTTCAGATCTTGAAGACACTTGCTGCAGCTACTGAAAAGGTAAGAAAGGATCTCCCTCTCTCTTTTTTTTGTGGAACCGGGGATTAAACTCAGGTCCTTAAGCTTGTCAGGCAAGTGCTTATTGCACTGAGCTATCTGCCCGGCCCCAAGAAAGGAGCTCTTAAAAACAACTAGGATGCAGGAAAAAATAATCCATCACCTGCAAAATGATGCAAAGATGAACAATGTGAGACTAATAGGCATTAATGAGAAAGAAGGAGTCAATACAAATGACATTGAAAAAATATGGGCTGAAGTAACAACAGAAAACTTACCAAATATGAGGAAACAATCTGACATAGAGGTAACCAAAGCATACAGAATGCCAAGTAACCTCAACCCAATTAAAAATACACCGAGACATATAATAGTCAAGATCCCAGAAATTCAGCACAAGATTAATCTACGGAAAGCGGCTAGAGAAAAGAAGCAGATCACATTCAAAGGAAAACCCATCAGAATTACGGCCGACTTCTCTTCACAAACCATGAAGTCAAGAAGAGCAAGGAGCAGAGTACTTCAAGTCCTCTAAAAAAAAAATTGCAGCCCTGACTACTATACCCTGCAAAACTCTCTTTCAAGTTGGATGGAGAAGTAAAATACTTGCATGACTAAGAACAGCTAAAGAATTTCATGATGACAAAGCCAACTCTACACAGGCTACAGAAAGATGTTCTAGAGAGGGACCAAAATGATCAGAACTCCATGAATGAGATCAGAAGCAATCAACTCAATAGGGCAAGCAATTAAAGCCAGGAGAAAAAGGAGTAAACGACAACAGGTAAATAACATGTCAATTGTAAGTCAGTACATCTCAATTCTAACCATCAATGTAAATGGACTCAATTCACCAATCAACAGAAATAGACTGGCACAGTGGATTAGGAAACAAATTCCAACAATATGCTGTATACAAGAAAAACATTTAACTCATAAAGACATACATAGGTTGAAAGTCAAAGGATGGAACACAATACTACATGCCCCAGCACCTCAGAAAAAAGCAGGGATAGCAATCCTATCCTCAGACAGTCTCAAATTCAAACCAAGAATGATCAAGCAAAATAAAGAAGGCCACTATATACTGGTTAGGGGAAAAATTCAAGAGGAAGAGGTAACACTCATAAATATTTATGTACCAAACACAGGAGCACCCAACCATATAAAGCAAAACTTAATGGACATGAAAAAAACTAATATCCAATACCACAGTCTTAACAGGAGACTTTAATACCCCCTTATCCCCAAAAGATAGGTCAACCAGGCAAAAACTTAGCAAAGAAATAACACAACTGAACCAGAGCTTGAAACAAATGGACGTTGTGGACATATGCAGAGTGTTCCACCCAAACACAGCTGAATACACATTTTTCTCAACTGCACATGGGTCATTTTCTAAAATAGATCACATACTGGTCCATAGGTCATGCTTAAGTATATATAAGAAAACAGAAATTATCCCATGCACATTATCTGACCAGAGTGCAATGAAACTGGAAGTAAATGACAAAAGAAAGCAGAAAAAAAAAAAA
>NW_004524588.1:27179008-27185799 GCF_000260255.1 Octodon degus | reverse complement strand
AAAAAAAAAAAAAAAAAAAGGAAATATAAGGAGTAAAGCCATGCTGTTATGTTGAGCTGTAGAGCATGCAGGTCAATAATTTCCGACATTGCCAGTGAAGTGGAAAACCCAATACTATTATGGATTACTGGACTCTTTTAGAATATTTTGCTGAGTTAACACACCTATAATATTCAAATGATGGAAGTTAACAAAAAAAGGGGATACAGATGAATGTCCATTTTGTATCTGTGTATTCAAAGTGGTTAGGACAGATATATAGTTACATTCTTTTAATGAATAGAGGGATTTGTTCTAATGGTGTTTGTAAATAGGGTATCATGTCCGCATCATGTACAGCAATTAACCACTATGAGGAATGTATGCAATATGTTATTGAAACTCTCCTACCAATTTGGTTTGAAACTGTCTCATTGCTATTTGTTTCTCAATGAAATTATGGAAAAAAAAAAGAAAAAAAAAAGGAAAGAAAACACGCTACAGTCCTCTTACAAGGCCAGATGGCATAGTCAAGAAGCTGCATAAAACTGAATATGATAAATATAGAATGAAAATCTAGGAAAGACATAGCAAAATGCTGAGTTATTTAATAAGTCACTCTAAGATAGTCAAAATACCAAAGAATATGCTGTATTAGTAACAAGATCAAAGATCAAAGTTGACCATAGGCTTATAAACAAATAGAAACAATATATGAAGAGAATTTCATGGTTTTTACTTGAAAGAAATTGCATATCATATATTAGTGTGGCCATAAAGAAAAGTTTAGAGTGAATACAAAAACAACAGTCCAAGCAGAGACAACTCAAAAAAGCACCAGGGACCTGCCTTCCTTACACAAGGGTTGGGAGACTGAGAGAACAAAGTCCAGCTGGTTCCTTATGTATTTTTGCACTCACATTGAAATCTGTGTAGTGCAAAGTTGTGCAACCCTCAGACAATGGGATGTGAAGTCCTCTCAGGTACTTTCTTCTATTGCACCAAAATAATGTTACCAATTGGCTATGTAACCTGTTTTCTGTCACAGATTAGATTCTTGCTTGGCTCTGAAGCTCTGGCTGATATAATAGGTAAGATGGCATGTGACCTGCTCCTTCATAACATTTAACATCTTCATTATTATCCAGAAGGGTTTCGTAACCTTATTAAAATGTAAGGCTGACAAGATAGCTCAGCGGTCTAACGTGCCTGGGTAGACAAGCTTAGGCAGGCACAGGGACCCCAGTCTTATCCCTAGTACTGCATGCAGTGCCAGCCCCACCCCCAGGCAGGCTGAGGTGGGCACAAAACAAACAAACAAACAAACAAACAAAACTTACTTGTTAGAAGAAAAATGACAAGTTTTATACTTAGCACTCGCTATTCCTAATGCTTGCTTTTGCTTTTTCCTTAATCCTTTTCTCGAATCACTCATCAGGTTATTTGCAGACGGCTCACTCAGTGATTTTCCACGTCATTTTGAAACTCCCCTTTCTTCCCTCCATTTTTCCCTCATGCATCTCCCACCCCACCCGACACACAAACACAGAATAGGAAAACTACTACAGGAAATTCAAGTTTGCAACTCAGTTTTTACATCGAATAGATAGCAAAAAAGCTGGAAAGAATTTTCTGAAATTGGCAAACAACGAATAATAATCACCTGAAAGGGAAAAATAAGTCTGTAAAAGCTGTAAGTTGTCCCCTGCATTTTCTTTATGTATTTAAACTGAAAAAAATGAACTTAACTCTCACTGAATAACTGTAATAAAAATTATCTTCATCCATTATATTTGATTTTTTTAACACAGCACGAGTGACAAACCACAAAATGAGCAAGGAAACCATATAAACAGAAATTCAAACAGAGCAGAGCCGAAGACTGGCTTCTGTGATGGAGTTTATTAATTACACATTTGAAAGTATATCCAAATTCCAGCACAGAGAAACCCTTTTCTTTTATAACACAGTCAAGGACAATTTGTTTTTCAGCTAAAACCACAAGGAGCATGAACTCAGCAATATTACATCATTATCAATGATTCAATAACAACAACAAAAAAGATATATACATATATTCTTTTTTATTATTGCTATAAATATATAGGGATACAGATATCCTAGAAAGCATTATTTCAGACTGTGGGTTGCAGATATGTGTAAGTCCTAACTGCCAGAATTTCACAAGGTGACCTCAAGGAGTAAGGTTGCTGAATATATAATTGAGGCAATATTCAAATAGGGTCAACCTTTAACTCAGTGTGACTGATTTTCTTAGAAAGTCATGTGAAGACATAGGCCTATGCCATATAAACATGCAAGCAGGGCTCAGAGAGAAGCTCCACATCCAAGGAACACTAAGGACCGTCAGTCTTCATCTTGAGACAGGAAAGAGGCATGGAACCGACTCGCCCCAAAATCCCTCTTGGTTGGTAGAAACCCACCTGATACCTTGATTTTAGATTTCAAGCCTCTAGAACTGTAAGCAAAAAAATATACGTTATTTTAAGTCACTCAGTTTGTGGTACCCTGTTACAGCAGCCCTAGGAAATCACCATACCTACTATCAAGAGAAATTTTCAAATTTTAGTAACAACGATTCATAATTGCCAAAACTTGGAAATAATAAAAATCTCCATTAGTAGCTGAATGGTCAAACTGCGATATAGCGCCTATAAAGGATAGCATAATCCAAAGGTTATTATAATTCAATAAGAAGATAAGGCTATTATACCATGAAAAGACAGAGGAACCTTAAAAGCACGGTCATGGGGCCAGGGTGATGGCTCAGCGGAATAAGTGCTTCCCTGACAAGCGCAAGGGCCTGAGTTTAATCCATGGTTCTGCCAAAAAAAAAGCACAGTCTTGCATCACTTAAAATCAGAGATGTGTTCTGAGATACGCATCATGAGGAAATATCCTCCCTGGGCAAACATCACAGGGTACACTAACATAATCCTACATGGGGGAGCTAGGAGCCACCAGGCCTATGCGATGCATATACTTCTCCCAGGCTACAAACCTATGCAACATATTACTGTGTTAAATACTCTAGGCAACTTTAAGACCAATTTAAGTATTTACATATCCAAATACATGAAAAGTACAGTAAAAATATGATGTAACAACTATTTCAAATGCTCTGCCTATGTACTTACCACTGAGGCAGCGTGCAGACCCAGGAGCCACCCTGGGTGAGTGTGTGAGTGAATGTGGAGGCCTGGGACATTACTGGGAACTACTACTTATGAAGAACACAACTGTGTGGAATGGAAGAATCTGAGAAAGCTGCAGAGTGAGTGGTTCCAATTACCTTCTGGAAAAAGCCAAGGTATGGAGCCAGGAAAAGATTACTGATTGTCAGGAGTAAAGGGGAGGGAGCCAAAAAAATTTTAGAGCACCAAAATTATAATGAATAATCAATAATGGTAAATAAGAGGCACACTTTTGTAAAGCCCACAGAACATACAGCACAAAGCTGGTTCCCCAGCCCAAAGCTATGAATTTCAGTTAATAATACTGCATCGACAATGACTGACCAATTATATAAATGTGCTACAGTGATCAAGACACAATAGGGGTACTGACAGGTGGGGCAGCGAGCGAGGAAAGCATTCTGCGGTTTTAAAGTTTTTTCTGTAAGTTAAAACCTTCAAAAATCAAGCCTATTTCAAAAAATACAAGCTGTTCTCAAAACACACAGGTAATATATTAAGTATCGAATAGTTCCTGGCACAAAGAACATTATAAAATAAATGTCAATTCCTTCCACTTTCAGTAAAGACCAAAACAAATTCTCTTAGAGGTAACATTATTCGTCTCGTCTGCTTCCTAACCCTCATATCCAGCTTATTTCCATCCACGTCGCTTGCATTTACTCCTTCCTCATCCCTAAGACAGCCCTACTTTTCTACCCTCACTGCTTAAAGCACTCACCCCACACCTTTTGATGTTGTATTTCAGTGGATTTCAAATTTTTGAATTTCAACACCAATAAAATGCAATAGTTAAATCTTGGAAACCCAAATGCCCATCACCTGAGGAATGGATAAAAAAAAAAAAAAAAAAAAAAAATGTGGTATTTTTACACAATGGAGTATTACTCAGATATAAAGAAAGATACACTTGAGGTTTTCACAGGTAAATGGACGCAACTAGAGGCTACATTCAAAGCCGCATATGTGAACACTGTATTGTTTCCCTGGTGTAAGAACTTGAAAGAATAAACGAAATCTGTAAAGTACTATAGATACAGTAAAACAGAAAGAAAGAACATAAGCGGGCGGCCAGATAGTGCAGGGGACTAAAGCGCTTGCTTAGGTAGAGCACAGCGGCTGGGGTTTGATCCCCAGCAGGCTGCTGTGCCAGCCCCGCCCCCCAGGCACAATGAGACAAGGATGGAGACTGGGCATGGCGGTGCACACCTGTAATCCCAGCACTTGGGAGGCTGAAAACAGGAGGATCACTACAAGTCTGATCTATGTCATGAGACCTTGTAGACCCTGTAGACCCTGTACTAAATACAACAAAAAAGAAACTGAACATAAGGAATAAACAATGCAGATGACAGAAAGAGAAAGAAAGAAAAAAAAGGGGGGGACATGTAAGGATATTCACAGGATAGCAGAGATGACTGCACTACTAATTTTTATTAGTTTTTCGAAGGTAGCAGTTAATATTTAAATTTTTTTCTTTGACCAACTCTATACGCTGATAGTTACATGAGCAACTTCATTGAGGACAGCAATGTACAATATAACAACCATGGCTGAATATCTTTCATCTTGTTCTTTTAAATGTGTATCATCTCTAATGCTTCAACTATTATTTTTATACTCTCTTTAAAATAAATTTTGAAAAGAAAGAGAAAAAAGAATGGGTCATGTATTACATAAGATTTCAGACTTTTTTATTAACTAGAATAGTAAAATACTAATAACCACCTACTAAGATAATTTTATAAGACTTTATAACCAACATGTTGGAAAGATACCATCTTCTCATAAGCCACAGTCCTTTCCATTAAATTTTTCCATAAATTTATTTCCATAATAAGTTACCTCCCAAAGCAAATAAAACAGACCAAGAGGTACAATACTACCCTGATTATTTTCTGTACCCTCCACCAAGCAGACCATCATCATCTTCTGGAGGTTAAGCAACCTCTTCAAGGTGAAACATCTCCCCAAGCAGCTGGGCTTCAAAGGCCTGGTTATGCTAAGATTGTAGCAATAGGCCATGTGTGGTGAGCCACCCCTGAAATCCTAGCCACTCAAGAGGATAAGGCAGGAGAAGCACAAATCTAGGCCAGGCTGGGCAGTCCAGCAAGAATCGAAACGAAAAGTAGCTAGAACACAGCTCAGTGGTAGGGTGCTCCCATGCCCAACACCCAGCACCAGCACCTCCTACCCTCAAATACATTTTGCTATGATCTGTGATCACGACACAACAGCACCTTTGTCCAGTCACACAAGCCACAAGATGTCCAGACCAGAGGTAAAGGTGTGAGAGGACAGCAGAAGCCACGAGAAAGAAGGATTAAGAAGGTACGGAGTGGAAAGGAACAAGTGATGAAGGCAGCCCTTAGAGCCATTCCATTTACATGAGAAGGGAGGTACAGCAGAGAGCGCTGCGCGAGCCCCTGCCAAGTCTGAACCTAGAATACAGAATATTCTTGTCTCCTTGCCCTACCACATCCAGGCACCTCCCAACACCTCCCTTCCTGTCCGTTATGCCTTTGCCCCACTACGTGCCCTGGGTCAACTTTTACTTTGAACTGTTCCAACCACCTCCAGTCTCCTCTGTACCTCCACTCTTCCTGTCCCTAATCAGTATCACCCATTTACACACCTACGGCAGCTTCTACCCCCAACAAGTGGGAACTTACACTGTTCTGCCCTCGGTGTTTAGCATGCCTTAAGCAGCTTTTCAGGTTCAAACTCCATACTTATGGTCTGCAAACTTCAGCCACTAGAAACTTTAGAATTAACCTGTCACGTTTTAGCCATGTTACAGAATATGCAACAAGTACAAGTGGAACAATACTGAATTTTACCATCCTAAAACAAAATATGTTATTCCACCTAAATATTCTATATAATTTTAATGGAAAAAATTAAAATACAATTTCATAACAAAATAATGGAATAACAACAGTTAATACTTTGCTTACTGTTATCTTTAAAGTGCTTACTCAGAGTACAAATTATGGACATAAAAATTCTCCGATCGATACTAGCACAACATTCTTTCTCAATGAACTAAGAAACACTAATAGTATAACTAATTTGCATTTTGTCCTTTTCCCTTCTATCCTTTCCCCAATCCTAGTTCCTTTTTCCTTTTAAATAATTTCTTCCCATTTCACAATATCTGCTGTACATTTTAGACTTACTCTTTCAGTTTCTCACATGAAGGAGACAATACAATGTTTACACATTGTAAATTATAAGTCAGATTTATTTCACTTATGAATATGGTCTCAAGATACAACCAAATACCTATAAAACTCTCGAGTTTATCCTTCTTTATGGCTTAGTAATACCATTTTACACTGATTTAACTCATTCTGAAGATGAGATACGCATGTTTTCAGAACATGTTACTATCACATTAACAGACATACTCTAGGGAAGAAATAATACAATTGTATCTATCCTCTAGGTCACAAAAAATAGGCAGAATACAAATTTTTTTTTCTACAGTTTTATTGATTGACAGCAATGAGACAGTTTCAAATCAAATCGGAAGTACAGTTTCAAAAAATAATACACTGCATATATTCTTCTTAGTGGTTAATTGCTGTACAAGAT
>NW_004524588.1:27141469-27175648 GCF_000260255.1 Octodon degus | reverse complement strand
GGGTGGGAGAGGGTCCGGCCCACGCTGCGCCTGGGCTGGGACTGGTCCCGCCGGCGCAGGGTAGCAGGAAGCTCTCCACACACTCACCAGACCTGGGCTAGGACTCCAGAATACAAATTTTTGAGAAGATAACCATAATTTGTCTCATTTAAGCCTATATATTTTTCAAGAAAAGACAGTTAAGAAATCCAAAATACTTACCTTCTGTATGTATGTACATATCTAAAAGATTATAAAATATAATACCATTTTAATATTTAATTTCCAATGTAGACAAACATCTTGCAGCCACCATTATTTGAGGAACACATCTTAATCAAGAGCAAGCTACAGCTGACAAGAAAGCAGAGCTTTACATGTGAACTTTAAAGTCCCATATTTCAAGAGATACGTTCTCCAGGGAGCAACTCAACCAGACACAAATCCCTTAGGCTCATAAATTAATTCTAGTTGATGGAAAATGCCGAAAGTACATTCTAAACTAATTTTAAAAATAATGAATATATTTTAAAATATTTACCTTATTAAAAAGTATTCATTTTAAGCTTTAAAACTAAAACTAAAAAAACCAAAAAGCAACACTGCCATGTGAAGACCCAATGAAGCAAAGAAAAAACACTATAATTTTACCACTGAGAGAAGGAGAATTACAAAGCCCGGATTTGTGCTCAATTTTTCCAAAATACATCTACCAGTTTATCTCTGTAAAAGACATGTTTCCACGATTAAAAAGATAAAAAATACAAACAGAATTTCCCTTGAGTAAGTGAAAGTTCAAGATATTTAGACTAGTTCCACCCCCAAATCTTCCATTCTGTTTTACTGATGCGAAAAGAAAGCATGTGTGAATATATTGTTTGAACATGAAATCTTTAATAGAAAAAGTTTTCACATTTAGCTGCTAAGTTAGTAGATGCCCTTGGACAGTATTTGTAGTGTTAAAAATATATATATATGCAATTTTATTTAATATTCTTAACAAAACGAGATTTACTCTTTGAATGCACTTGTATATAAAAACAGTTACTAACATAGCTTACAAAATGCTAATGCTCAGGACAGGGATAAACAACAAGCAACAAAACTGCACAGAGCACATAAAGCCTTGAGGCTAACAAAATGCAAGTCACCTGTTGGGATGAATGATTTTCCAAACTACTGTGCCACACTTCTCATTCTACACATAGAGACACACCACAGCCCACTAAAAAGTAACACAAAGCTGTCTACAGTTACTTTCACTAATAAGTAAGGAAAGCACTATCGCTATATGGTTATTAAAGGTACACAGACTGAACGCTCTTGATTGAAATGAAACAGCATTCCTTGGAAAATGAATGATGATTTATAACTGGGATCAGGAAATACATACAATGAGTACCTTACAGTGCCAGAATGTAAAGAAGTGTTTAAAAAAAATCCATGACAATAATGGGAATATGAAAACAGGATCCAGGTTTGGAATTGGAACAGTTTGTGGAATGAAGTTCTTTTACATTATAACAAAAAAATTTTTATTCACATAAATGTCCACAAGTCTATAGTGAAATAAACAACTGAATTCATTAATATGGGAGGAAAAAGAACAAATCTCCCATGGAGAAGAATTTCAAAATAGTATGTAAATATTCTATCCTCGAGGTAGAAAATAACTTAAGAGTGATTAGTGGGCAGCAAATTCTGATCATACACTGTGACACAGGGGTAGTTACAATGAATAAACCTCAGACTCTCTCAACCAAGTGATCAAGGTTAATGCCCACAGTGACAGCTCATGCTGACAGTCTGTGCCCTTGACATGTGATGGAAATGGCACCTTACCGCTGTGGCTTTCCTCCCCAAGACACACGACCCCATTAATGATGAGTAAAACCTGAGACAGTCTACAATGTATCTGAGCAGCACTCTTCAAAACTGAGTCATCAAAACACAAAGCTAAGAAATTGCCTCTATTGTTAAGAATGAGCACTACACTATTAGCTAACAATGTCACACAGCCATCAAAATTAGCATAAAGTTATCAAGATTATGAAGATAAACCTTTATGATTTCTAGTACCATAGAGAAGCCTGCTATAATATAATCTTTTATAATATTTCACAGAATAGTATGAAGAAAAACTGTACAGATGTTTATTATACATCTTTTCATATTTGCTGACTTGTTTTGAAAATGAAAAAATTTTCCTTCACAACAAATTATTTCAGTATGGCAAAAAGTTTTAATCAAAATTATGTTACGTGTAGCCACTGAAAATGCAAATATCTGGTGGAAACCAAGTTCCTGTGACATGCTCTCTGCTGTGTAGATAAAAGGAGCCAAGCTAGAAAGCATGCCCACACCAGGCACTGGGCCACAGCACCTGGTCTTGGGCTCCCAGCTGTCCAGAATCACAACAGTGTTTATTGTTTTTAAAAAATTAAGATTCTGAAGTAGGGTAGAAGGTTAGCACCACACATGAATTTCATACTTCCATCATTTATGGTGAACAGCTACAGAAAAGCTGATGAATCCATAAATGTACTACAGTATAATACTGTGTGGTTAGTTTTATACAAACAAGACCTTTAATAAACACAAAAATACTAGATAAAACATGTGCAGGAACTAACACATACTATAAGAGACTTAGCTCCAGAATTAGACTGCATGAGCAGAAACGCCCGCAATACAATTTATTAGCTATGAGACCTTACTTCAATCTATGAGCTACTATCACAGGTATAAAAGTCGCACGACTGTTGGAAGTGTTATAAAAGATCATTCTTGTATAGCATTTAGAACAGTGATTGGTCCACCTCAATATTCAAAAAATGTCAGCTATATTACTGGCAACTATTACTAAGAGTAATCATAAAATCTTTTATACCACAAATAATCTTATTACCTTTTGGCAAAGAACTAATTTAAAGTATCCACTTAGGAATGAATTACATACTCTTCTTTCATAAATAAGTAAACATTTCAAATTTGCTATCTTGGCCTGGTATATTTTATAAAGGCTGAGATCTCTGAGAATATACAACACATACCTCTTGTTTCATTAAAAGATTATAATGACAGTGTTAGCATAGATATCTAACAGAAATTTCTTCCCTAGAACTTACAAATGGCATACATACCCTCAAATCAGGAGAAAAGTTGTCTGCAGAAGTAGAAATGGAATCTGATGATACAACAGAAGCTGATTTTGTATGCACTGAATTCTCTGAATGCGAAGTAGAGGCACTACAAAATATAAAAACACAGTATGTTTGAAAAATGAAAGCTTTAAAGACCAACTTTAGACATTTTATCTATAATTCTATTATTTATTAAACTTTCCACTGCCAAGAAGTCCTATATTGCCCTCAATCTTGTACTCAAATATAAATTATAGAAGAATCTCTATAATTCATATTGATTCACTATGGTTCATATTGATTCATCATGTAGTACATATATTCTTTAAAGTTTATAATGGTTACCAAGTTCAATCTGGGGTATAGAACAGCCTCTACCTCTAAAATTTCTTTTCAATAAAACCATTACACATATACTTATGATATACATAAGCACATCAATAATACTATGAGAAGTACAAATACAGGATAGGAAGAAAAAACTCAAGAAATGGTACCAATTATGGCTAAGGAAACAAATGTGTTAAGTTGAGCCATTTGACATTATTGTTTTCACAGGCCAAATAATCAAGTATCAACACAGGAACAAAGGAAAGAGAAGAAATTGAGCTGAATCTTTAAAGATTCTAAGGGTTAGACAGAAGCTCTACCAACCACACATGGATGCCAAAGGTAGAGAAATAAAAATAAAGAACTTGAGAAAGGAGAGGGCATATTTATTAATAAGCAGTTTATTCAAACTAAGCAGATTTACTCAGCAGATTAAAGCCTCTGGTAGCAGGCGCAGGGGCTGGGGACTTGAGCCCAGGGCCCTCATGCTTGCTTTGCCCCGGGGGTCCGCTGAGGTGGCAACTGAGACTGGGTGTGGTGGCGTGTCTATAATTTCAGCACTTGGGAGGCTGTGAACAGGAGAATCACTATGAGTCCGATCTAATAGTGAGATCCTGAACACCCAGTAGACCATTCCCTAAAATAAAATAAAATAAATATATACACAGATTTTTAAAAATACAACCTAGTGAATCCCGAATATCAGGGCTTAAAATAAAGTGGTATCCTTGCCAATACAAGGATAGCACTTTGGCCGCCACCGCGCCAACCCCGCCGCGCGAGCGCCGCCGCCGCCATGGCGCAGGCCAGGATCCAGGCCCGGGCCAGCGAGGGCCGCTTCTGCCGCTCGTCGTCCATGGCTGACCGCTCGGGCCGCCTGCTGGAGAGCTTGGACCAGCTGGAGCTGCGGGTTGAAGCATTGCGAGAAGCAGCGAGTGCCGTTGAGCAGGAGAAGGAGGTGCTCTTGGAGATGATCCACAGCATCCAGAACAGCCAGGACATGCGGCAGATCAGCGACGGGGAACGCGAAGAGTTAAACCTGACTGCAAACCGTTTGATGGGACGAACTCTCACCGTTGAAGTTTCGGTAGAAACCATCAGAAGCCCGCAGCAGGAAGAGTCCCTAAAACACGCCACGCGGATCATAGACGAAGTGGTTAGTAAGTTCCTGGATGACCTGGCCAATGCCAAGAGTCACTTAATGTCACTGTACAGCGCATGCTCGTCCGAGGTACCACCAGGGCCAGTGGACCAGAAGTTTCAGTCGATAGTGATTGGCTGTGCTCTTGAGGATCAGAAGAAAATCAAGAGAAGACTAGAGACTCTGCTTAGGAACATCGAGAACTCGGACAAGGCCATCAAGCTGCTGGAGCACTCAAAGGGAGTGGGTGCCAAAGCCCTGCAAGCAAATGCCGAGAGCAGGCTGAATTAGCCTTCAGGGCTGCAGGCCCTAGACGATGGGGTCCCAGCCGTACTCACTGTTAGGTGTTGCCACGCAACAGGTTGTGTCAGATAAGGGAACCACTGCAGTGGCAAGCTTTTCCCATTCAATTAAAACTAGCATTTTAATTATCTAGGCCTTTTAGATTCAATTCTTGCCTCACACTAGGATGTAGCACTACGTATTTTGCCACTTTGTAGATGAGCACATTATGTGAAGGAAGGGACAGCTCCGCTAGGGCCAGGGTCGCTGCTCTTCGCTGGACAGGGGCCAGGAGCTGGTGGAACAGGCCGAGCACCCGGGAGGCCTAGAGGATCCAGGGATGGTAGCAGCCCTTCTGTGCTGAGGGGTTTGTGTCAGATCATTTGAAGCTAAAGATCTTTGCATCTTGTGATAAATTTTTATATACTCTGACACTAGGCATACAGTGGGACAGTCACCTTTAGTTTTACCAGTGTGATTACACGGCCACTTGGTTTCTCAAATGTATTCTTCTCAAATCTCTGTTGTAACTTGCCTTTTCTTGTTGGAATGGTTCCTGGCAATTTTAAAGACATTTCATGTAGCTGTGCCGTAATTCTGGTCCATGTCCCTCTTCTGGGACTTTTGGGTTCTTTGTCTCTTGTTGCTGTTCCTAGGACACATTCATGTATGGGGCCTTGTCTTTGTATAAATTCCCACTTGGGGTGTGCTGGGTCAGCGGGGATAAACACTTTCCATGGCCTAACACTTACCTCTACATTTTTTGTATAAAAGTCACATCTGTTTATATACTGTCTTCAGTAATTAAATGTAGCCACTTCATTGAATTCTTTTCAACACTGATCATTAAATTTTTCTAACACACGTAAAACACCTTATCTACATGGCATCTTGCTTCCTTAACAAGGTGGAGGGATGTGTCAGTCCTTCATCTGGGGAAGTGAAGCAGCCACAGAACCCTGCTGCTCTGAAATCAATCGCCATTTCAAACTTTTTTATTAGTGTGTAGGTATTCCTCACACACAAAAGACCCACACTGTTCTGTGTGTGTTTCTGTAAACAGTCGGATTTCGGTACCGCAGCTGAGTAGCAGCTCCATGGACCTGTCCCTGACCCCTGAGGACAGCACAAGCTTGTTTTTGGCCAGCGTTTGGAAAATGAAAAGTGTTTCCCTCCAGCCCCATACCTACCTGCTCTATCTCTGCCCTGATTCCTATGCATGGCTCCCCACTCGGGTGCGGCTGTCAGACTCTTGGCTGGTTCCAGCATCCTGCAGAAAGGATCTGTCAGGGAGGCCACAGTGCGGCCAGGACCCTGGCCCTGTCACACTCACGCCAAGCAGTTGTTGGTGAACACTCAGGGATTCCCTTGGAACATGCATGTGTGTCCCCTTCAAAGGACTGAGATAAATAAGGACATGTTGGAACACTCATATGTGTTGCTACTCTGAAGGCTGATTTTACAATCACTGGAAGATACTAATACAGTTAAAAGTGAGAATCTCGGAAAAGAAAGGGCAAGGAGGACAAGTAGGGGCCGGACTGGACGTCAGGCCCAGCCCTTTACCCTCCAGGCTGGAGACCCGTTTCGCATGAGGGAGCAAAAGCTGGCTCATGGGTGTGTCTGTTACACGGGGCAGCATTAGCCAGACAAGGTGGCGGTGCACACCGGTGATCCCAGCACTTGGGAGGCCAAGTTGAGGCAGGATTGCTATTTTGAGGCCAGTCTGGTCTCCATAGCAAGACCTTGTCTCAAAAAGCATCCACCCCCCAAAAAAAACACCAAACAATTTCTTTATATAGCAGAACTAAGTAAGACAAAATTACTTTCTTTAGAAGAATGATAGTGATACCATTATAACGTGCAGGAATCTAGCAGGTTGCCAGAGAGCTTGGGCAGAGCCCTACATATACAACCACCACTACTACAGAAGGATGCTAGCCACTGAAAAAGCACCTGAAATAAAAAAGATCAAGTTACTTTGATTTTTAAAGTCAGGTAACGCTTTACATAAGTTCAATGGCGATACATAAACATAACACAAAATTTTAACTTTGAAATGCATTTATTTTTTGATTATTGGAAGTCATCTTCATGAAAATCTTAATCAAGTAGTGTATTTTAAATAAAGCTCAAGGGAATAATTGCAACCCCAAAAAAAAAAAAAAAAAAAAACAAGGATAGCACTTTATTCCCTCTAGGGTGTTCATATTTAGTCAAAACAAAATACCAAGTGGTGGCAAAGATGTGAAGAAAATAGAACACTCATACATATGGATGGGAATATAAAAATAGTACAATCATTCTAGAAAACAGGCAGCTTGTAGCATCTCAATCACTGACCCACGATACAACTCAGCAATTCCTTTTCCAAATATATGCTCAAGAGAAACAGACATGGCCATGGAAGGTGGGGAGGCAGAATGTACATAAATGTGTATAAAAATATTCATAGCATCAGTGTTCTTAATAGCAAAGAACAGAAAACAGTCTCTGTCACCCTGCTTAATCCCCCAAGGTTCTGGCATTGTTCTCAGGATAAAGAACCGTTCTTCACCCTGGCCTCAGGGTGACGCATGACCTGGAGAACCTCCGACACCTGCTCCAAGCTTCCTTTCTGCATGTCCCGCCTGTTTTCCCCAGTCTAAATACAGCAGTCTTGAAAGCCTTAGAAAAGCCTGGCCCTCTGCAGTGAGCATGGCTCTCTCAATACTTCCTCAACTTTCTCAGCCAAAACACCCATCCAGGAAACCCACCTGGAGGTGGAGCTGCCATTAGCCGCTCTCAGGACACTGTGCTTTCCTTTCTTTCCATTTCCCAGGCTGTTTTTATATATCTTATTTGCCTAATATCTACATTCCTAAGATTTCAAACTTCTAGAAAGGGGACTATCAAGAGAAGGATATTGGTTTTGGGTGACTTTTTTATGTACTTAGTACAAGGTCTACAGGGTCTCAGTACACAGATTGGACTACTGGTGATCCTCCTCCTCCTGTTTTCAGCCTCCAAGCGCTGGATTACAGGCTGGCACCCCCATGCTCAGTCTCTCACCATCTCAGCGGGCCTCGGGGGTGGGGCCGGCACTGCACTCCCGAGATCAAATACCAACAGCTGCACTCTGCCTAAGCAGGCGCTTAATCCACTGAGCTATCTGGCCAGCCCAGGAGGTAGGTTTTGCTCACAATTCTATTCCTAACAGCCAGAAAGTAACCTGGTATAGAGCATTCAGCATTCCTGTGGAAGGAAGGAAGGAAGGAAGGAAGGAAGGAAGGAAGGAAGGAAGGAAGGAAGGAAGGAAGGAAAAAAGATCAGATTATTCTAATCAAATTCATAAGAGGCCATGATTAGAACTTACAAGACAACATAAAAAAGGAAGTCAATATATGGAGAGTAGGAAAACAAGTGACATAAAAGTATGAGAAAATAAGGCTTGTTAACTTTCTGGAGGCTTTCTGTGTGTTATTTATATATAACATTCCCATTAAAAGTTTCACTACAATTTGAGATGAACACTTCTTTAAGGTTGCTATGTCTAAAGGAAATAATAATCATTAAGCAACTGGTGGGGACTGGTTTTTGAAAACCTGTTATTTTCACTGCAGTGTGGAATAACCAGAATGCAAGAAACCAGGATCTCAGTATATCTAGCACCAGCTTTTTTGGCCAACCCACTGCACCCTGACACCTCAGAACATTTTCAACATTTAGATTATGTGAGTGGTCCTTACACTGTTGATGGTCATCAACCATGGTGAGAATCTCATGAAAGTTATCCCTTGATTGCTTTCAATGTCAGACTTTTAAATGTCAGGGACTTTATAATGCTTAAGATGTGTGTGTGGCTTGCAATTTCAGGAATGCTAAGGCTAACATTCCTGGCCTGAATGAAGCCTTGTAGTTCTGATGTAGTACAAGTTTCTGAAAGGAGTAGTTTACCTTCTGTATTATTCACACAGCATCTAGATGGGTACTGAAAAATTAAACTGACTGAGAAACTTACACACGCACGTGCATGCATGCACTGAAATATTCATATTTGAAATCCTTTTTAAAAATATTTTAGTCTTAGTCTTGAATCTCAAGTTAAGACACATAAACCACATGGAATTATTCCAATACTGCACTTCTTAAAATCTTTAAGAAAATACTTGTGTGTAATAGATTTAAAGGAAAACTAAATGTAATGGCTACATTTACCTCAAGAGCTCTGGGCCACCACCATATAAATTAAAAGAAAACCATTCTTTATAGAGTAATAGAAAAGATATCTTATTAAAGCCACAATTTCATTAAATACTTTAATCCTTCATATTAAGTGAATTTACCTACAACTGTTTTTATCTTTTAAAATATATTTGAAAACTGTCTAGTTTAGCTGAGTAGTGATTCCATTTCAAACACACATACAATTTTAAAATGTACCTCATTTCAAGTTATAGGGGGCCAGGGAGATAGCTCAGTTGAATAAGTGCTTGCCTGGCAAGTGCAAGGGCCTGAGTTCAATCCCCAGCTCCACAAAAAGAAAAAAAAATCCTCCAGTCATTTCAAGTTATATCTGCAATTATTCAAAGGAACAATACACACAGGGTTGGCTCAGTACTTCTCCTCTCTGAGTAATTTAATCAGACAGATCTAGAACAGACATTAGCTCTACGGACTCCAGGACAGTGGCCTTGACAGCACCCAAGAGGCTGCTTCCAGGCATTCTTTGTGATTCACACACACTATAACCTCGTAACTCAGCACTCTGGAGATGGCTATTAGCTTCAGTAGCCTGACTCATCTGAAGCACTTGTCTGCCAAAGTGAAAAATGGAAATACAGTACATGAAGTAATCAAAGTATTTGAATTTCTGAGAGCACATTCTTTTTTCTTTCAAGCAGCACATGTGATTTTTCTTCACAAGGCTCTCCCCAAACCTACAAATCGTATTTCATTTCTTGAGCTCAGCTTCCTTCTGCATTTCGGCAAACTATCTTCAGTCTCTTATTTTCTCAGTATGCACTTATGTCTGAATCTCTTGAAATTTACGTTCTGCCTCCTTTCAATCAAAATTTGTTCAAAGACGTAAGAAAGCCTGCTCAAGTCAAGAGTACTGAGTACTTGTATCCGTGCTACCAGGTCTCATGACTACAACCCTAGCTACCTGGAAGGTGAAGCAGGAAAATCCCAAGTTCAGAGCCAGCCTGGGCAATGTAGCCATCAGCATCTTAGAATAAAGAAATGAAAAAGAGACTGAGAATTTGGCTCGGTGAGAGAGTGCTTCCCTACTATCAGTGAGGCCACAGGCTCAATCCCATTATCACAAAAAAAGTTAAAGAATAAAAACCAACTACTGTAAACCCAACTCTCTTCCTTTCTTGGCTTCATTGTTACCCCCGCATACTCACTATCATCTAACATTCTGTTTCACTTCCTTATTTTTGACTCCCACATTCCCTCACATTCCCTCCCAACTCTGCCCTCTTAAAACCTAAGATCTTCAAAGATTTCAAGTTTTATCTGTTTTGTTAATTACTGTTTCCTCATTGTCTAGAACACGCATTCCCAACGAAAGGAATAATGCCTCCAAAGGGGAGGTTCTTTGAGGGTAGAGTCAAAAGCTGTATTATTCTTTCAAATATAAGGCATAGACACTCGTGTACATGGTATACAAAACTTTCATTTCCATAGGTAGAGAGAAAAGCTTAGGAAAAAATGCTCAAGGAGAAATAATGTTTTTAAAGGTTGAGAAACATTAATGTGCTTTAGACAAATGCCTGGCACATAGTAGAAGCTCAGAAGTTGAATTATACTAAAATTTACTGAATTAGTTAATACCCAGTGCTTAACATGTAAGGAACTATTCACATATTTATGAAGACAAAATAAAGTACATTTGAAGAATTCATCAAAACTACAGAAACTATTACATTTTACCTAATAAAAGCTAGAACAACCCTTCTTAGTGATCTGAATTCATTTTTAGCAGACTGGAATTAAACATAAGACTGGAAGCTTAAAAATAATGAAACATTTAACATTTTAACCTTTGATGAAGAAAAGTTATCCTTAATCGGAATGTCCCTGCCAGAGAAAGGAATTTATTAAACTAAATCCCACGTGCTATGTACTATTGTGTTTTATGTCAATGAAAGAAAGGAAGCCTACAGAAAGTATTTAATGATGGATCATATATAGAACCATACTAAAGAAGCATTTTCACAATATGCAGCAGAGGACACTGGCAAATGACAACAAATAAACTACTCTCCTACTCCAAGCAGGACTGTAAGTTTAAGCTATAAAAACTAAAAGAAAAATTAGATGTTATAAATCAAGGAAAGTCATTGAACCTTTCAGAACCTTAATTTCATATTGTCAAAGTGGATATAAAATACCTGCTCTACGTCTTTCACTGGGGAGTTATGGAGACCAGCTGAAATCAAAGAGAAAATGCCAACTAAGCTGTACTATCACTTCTGAAAGAAGAGCATGAAATATCTTGCAGCCAACAGTGGTGCTAAAAAGTAGAAAATGCACTTACGTTAAAATGCTTAAAACTTAAAAGCAAAAACACATGTATGGGACTAAGAAAACAAATGTCTTCTCAGGAAGGCTTTTTGCATTAATGACATTTCTCCTAAATACACTGTATGCTCCTGTCAGGATATTCACCTTTAATTCACTGCTATCTCTAACTGTCTGTTAAAAGGTTTTCAAACAGGTTTGTGTCTGCTAGCTTGGTTTTTAAATGCACAAACAATATATGTTGTTTACTAAGAAAACTTTCTAAGTAAAAATTAGAATTCTTAAGAGATTAGGATTTACAAGATATACATTAAAAATAACAGCAATAAAACAATGAGCCAGATCTATTAACACTGAAATAAAAGGGTAACTGACTTACAAACATTTCAAAGTATTAACTATGATTGCAAAAAGTAATAGACAAAGAAATGTTACAAAATGTCAAAAAAGAACCTGATATCATTTTTTACAAAAGCCTAACTCGACAAAATTTGAGCAAATATGATCCAAGTATACTTCTTAATGGCTTTTAATTTCTTAACTACTTCACAGAAAGACTTCAAACAAGACTTTTAAAGCTATGACACTACTATTTTAGTCAATCTTTACTAATATCTGCATGAATCAGTAAATATTGCTTCCTTTTCCCTCCAAATAATTTTTCTTAATGTATGCTTAACTGAAAAGGACAGCTACATTTCCAAATTACGCAATTATTCTCTGATACTCTATCCCATATAACCGACAAGAGTACACAAATTTCCTGCAAGGCCTCCTAGCTGCAAGAGTACACTCTAATACGAAGTGCTGAGGAAATGAAGGTCATGTCAATGAAGACATTCAAAAACTGCAACTAGAGCAGTGGATGCATTATGCAAAGTCTCTTTTTTAATGTACTTGATACAGGGACTCACTATGCAGCTCAGACTTGTACTGATCCTCCATTTTTCAGCCTCTCCAGTGCTGGGATTACAGGCGTGTGCAACCATGCCCAGTCTCAATGGCTGGCTCAGTGCACGCGGGAGTGGGAGCGGGACCAGTGCAGCCTGTGGTGCCAGGAATTGAACCCTAGCCCCTGTGCTTGCCTAAGCAGGTGCGTATTCTGCTGAGCTATCCTGCCAGCCCTGCAAAACAGTCTTGAATATCTACTCTGGGATTCTGTAAACTCACAAAATTCTGAGATCAGAGATGAAGAGTTATAGTGCTAAATATTGGAAACTTTTGCTCAACTAGATTTTACCATTTTAATATTCTTGATAGTGAAAATGTTCTCAGCTCTCCTCTCCTCCCACATACATACGCAAACAAAATACTATCCTATTTGAAAATGTGACTTGTTCTTTAACTTGCGCTCGCTCTCTCTCTCTCTCTCTCTCTCTCTCTCTCTCTCGTACTGAGATTTAATCTCAGGGCATGCTCACCTATACCCTGAGTTCTTTTTACTTTTATTTTGAGACAAGCTCTAGCTAAACTGCCGAAGCGAGCCTTGAGCCTAAGATAGTCCTGCTTCAGCCTTCTGAGTAGCAGGGATTACACACAAGTGCCATTACACTTGGCCTTCTAACATAGTTTCTTAATGATACTGCATAAACTTTCCTTGTGCAAAGGCCCTAGCACAGCTGCAGCTTTATAAAAATGTGTTCTTCATTATCAATTACTGTGGGGTTTCCGTCCAAATCAAAGGTGGGTAAGAAATTAAATTACAGTTATGATTCACATCTATTCCAGTAAACCCTCGTATCTCCAAGCCATAAACAAACTCCCTGGCCCTGGGTAACCTGCAAATACTAAGATTCTAAATAATGGAGAATTAAGTGTACTTTGTAAAAAAAAACAATCATAATACCTCTAAGTAGGCAAAATATAATTTCTACCCTCAGGGCATTAACACCTTTACTCAGATAAATAGGATACACCAAAAAATATTTTTAAATACTCATAAACAGCATAGAAATTAATAAAGTAGTTATAGAGAGCATATTTTCTGAAGAACAACAAAACTGATCAGACTATAACCAGGAATACTTTAGAACACTGTTAAGCATATCAACTACTTTTTACATTTATTCATACGTTGATTTCCTCTCCCCACAGTACTTAGATTACCCTTAGAATAAAACTACAATTATATTATAAAACTGAAACTATATTACATTATACAACTGCAGAATTATACATTCTGATTACTAACTTTTAAGAAAAGCAATTAAGGGCCAGGGATATGGCTCAGTGGCACAGCGCCTGCCTGGCAAGTGCAAGGTCCTGAATCTGATTCCCAGTACCAAAAGAAAAAAAATAAAAAAAAAAGAAACATCCAGGCTGACACTTATGTCTCCAGACCGCAGGGGTTCACACACGCCTCCAATTATTCTCACACCTCTGTGTCCTTGGAAAGAGTAAGACAAAGAACCATTAAATTCACCTCAAGTTCGCGGCCACCGTCCCTCCTGCTCTCTGCACTCCTGCTTCCGTGTGAGGAGCCAGAACTCTCTACGTCTCCTTTCTTTTTCTTACCATCCTTTCCTGCAATCATTTACTGGCACCACCAACATGCTACATACTGGGGATAGACCTGAAAACAAATTCAATGTCTTAAAAGAGTTTGACAGCTAAGTGAAGATGGCAAACATCTAAGTATGTCTTAATGGTAAAGTAGGAGGATGCAGATATATAAAGGAAACCATGAGAACACAAAACAAGTCCAAGAATACAGTCACAGAGTTGCTTAACAGCTGAGAGCAAGAGATTCAGAGTCACACAGACTTATTTTCACTACTTAGCAAATAAAATTTAAGCAAGTTGGTAAATAATACCTTCTAAAAATGTGTTAAGGATCAAAAGCAGGATTCATATAAAGGTCTTGCTACTAAATAATGAAACAAGAGAAAATGTTCAACAAATAGCATCGTGGAAATACAAGAACACTCTTCCCAGAAGGGAAAAAAGGATGAAACTAGAAAAGAAAGCTTTCCTTTTAAGAATTCACTAAATGGGGCTGTGCTGGGTCTGGCGAGGCGGGGGAAGCCCGGAGAACGCGGGAAAGGCCTCTCTCAGGCGGCGGGCCTGGGCTTGGAGCGGAGGGCGGGCGCAGGACAGAGCAGAAGCTCTCCCCACACTCGCAAGGCCTGGGGGTGGTCGGATATCATGTTCTGGCATTCCATTTTCTTTCCATTTTATTTCAGGTGTCATGCTTTTTTATGACTAAATATTTCAGCCTATTTTTAAACAAGAATATTCTTATGCATTAGGCACAACTCAATTGTCAAGTGAGATACTCACACTGACATAATACTAATACTGGTAACACTCTCTAAGTCAGACTATGTGCTAAGGATTAAACCCATAACTTTTTGATCAACACTCCCAGCTCCCTTCTTCCTTTTTTGAGGCAGGGTCTCAATAGACAGCCCAGGCTGGCCTGAATAGCAGGGATTACACCCATGTACCACCATGCCCATGGTATATTTTGGCATTCTTATAGCTCCTTAAATACCTTGTAATCTTTTCTTGTGCTTGCTTTAAAACCCTTCAGTTATATCAGTAATACAAAGTTATTGCATAAAATTATAAAAATGTAGAAGTATATAAATAAGAAAATTGGGCTGGAGATTTAGCTCAGTGGCACAGCACCTGCCTGGCAAGCATGAGGTCGTGAGTTCAATTCCCGGTACAAAAAAAAGAATAAAAAAATTACAAGTACCTATAATTCCAATACTAAGTAACTACCACAGTTAGTATTTAGATGTCTTTTTCAGTGTTGTAACAGAATACATGGCAGATACCTGTTGATAGGTATGGTTTCTTTTGTGGGTAATGAAAATGTTCTGGAATTAAACTGCGACCAGTGTACAACTTTGGAAATATGCTAAAAAACCACTAACTTACTTTTAAAAAGTGAACTTCATGGTAAGTAAATCACCTTGATAAATTTATCCTTTAAAAAGTATAGTGGGGTCAGGGAGATAGCTCAGTTGAATAAGCACTGGCCTGGCAAGTGGAAGGGCCTGAGTTGTTCAATCCCCAGTTATACACACACACACACACACACACACACACACACACACACAAATTCACTAAATGTAATACACAAACTTTTAAACCCAAAACTTTTAACCAACTGATAAATTACATAATAAAACAAGTATTATGGGAGAACTTAAAAAATACTGCATATATTATACACATAAACACATCTGTTCAACTGTCCAACACTCAAGCAGGTATCTAAGCCCAGCTCTGACCTCAAGTAAGTCTAGCACCAGTATTTTCAATAAAGTCACTAGCAAGTCCTGACCCTCTCTGGTTCTACCGGTTTGCTACACTGTTCATAGAATCATTATTGTATCATTTTTAATCACACCATCATTTGGAGATACTTTGCAATAATAAACACAATAAAATCCAAACACTAATACATACCATGGATATATTTATATTACCCTTAATTCCAATCAAATATTTCAAAGTGCAATAAAAAATTACTTGTACAAGTGTTTCAGATTAGAGATGCAGATAAACATCCAAGCACATACTCAGTTCAAAACAACATGAATATCTGGAAACAAGTCACATATCTTTTCATACATCCAAATAAAGAATAACCTCCAAAAGACTGGGGAGGCTGTGCTTTTTCTATTTCCCGTCACCGCTGACCACAGTTATTACAACAAGATCTCAGCCACCTGCCTTATTGAAACCACCTCATCCTACAGCCGATTCCATCTTCCTTCAGTGGCCCAGGGAAAGAAGACGCCTTTTTAAAAGTGTGTTCTGTAAGTAACGCCTCAAGCACTTACACAGCACGTTTTCCCTAGAATATTAAAAATGCCTTTTATACTGGGAGTGGGAACGAGCTTTACCAGGAATGCAAATTTTGCCGTCAATACTTACACAATGGACTATAGTGTCATAAGCATTGTTCATGTTCTATTAGTCATTCTGTTGAAAACTTTATTTAAAAAAATAAAAGCCTGCAGTGTGTACACTGTATCTGGGACACAAAAGACTTACTGTCTGAATACTTGCAGGATCTTCAAAACAGAAAAACAACCCCATTAAAATACATTATTATATATCTATCCTAACCATTTTGAATACACAGATACAAAATGGACATTCATCTGTATCCCCTTTTTTGTTTAGTTCCATCATTTGAATATTATAGGTGTGTAAACTCAGCAAAATATTCTAAAAGAGTCCAGGAGTCCATAATAGTATTGGGTCTTCCGCTTGACTGGCAGTATCAGAAATTGTTGACCTGAGTGCCCTACAGCTCAACATAACACCATGGCTTTACTTATAGTTACATTCTCTTAATGAATAGAGGGACTTGTTCTAATAAGTGTTTGTAAATAGGATATTATATCTGCATCTTGTACAGCAAATAACCACTAGGAAGAGAGTATGCAATGTGTTAATTATTGAAACTGTCCTAACAATTTGATTTGAAACTGTCTCATTGCTATATGTCTCAATAAAATTATGGAAAAAAAATAAAAACACTTTTTTTTAGTTTTTAGTTTTAAATGTCATGACAAAACCAGATGTGTTAATTTAGCCAACCTATAGGACAAAAGAGACTGCATGTGAGCACATCATCATGACATCTGACCAATAAAAATGAGGCTACGTACTATTCAAAAAAGCAGAGGGGATCTTTGCCCTGAGAGAGCTTTCAACTGATACTTGCTGGCTCTTTGTACAATCCCAAATCCAGATGAGTCCATAGCATTTTATTTCCAGGTCTCTTAGTTACATTTCCCAGACTAAATATTTGATGATGCCAGTACCAAGTATGAACAACTAGTTTATACAGAAAATACTTCACACACGTTTCTTTCTCCACAGTATTATTTCCTCAAAGACTTACCTAAAAACAAATAAAAACTGTAAAATAACTAAGTATCTTGGTCAAAATTAGTATGTTCATGGGAGATGCAATTAAGAATTGCAAAATGGGAAGAGACGAGTTCCAGCATCAATCCTACCAGCCTCAACAGCCCTTAAGACAGCTTTCAGAATTTGTTCAACAATCACAGATTCAAGCTGGGGTGACAGGTTAACTGAAAGTTTATAAGCATTCACAAGCTGCCTGAGAAGGAAGACTTCTTTATTGGTTAACTGACGGAAATGGCATACTAAACTGAAAGCTGCTTAGATGACCACAGTGGAAAGCATCCTATCCTAAAGCCAGAACTTCCATCCCAAGTTGACATTTAAAGAAAAAACACAAAAAGAGTAACATTTTCAATAAACACTTCCTCAACTGACATTTTACCCCAGACAAGTATAAACAGCACACAGAAATTTCTCGATAAATGAACTCTCATTTAATCTTCTCATGACAATGAAAATCTAAGTTTGGTTGTTTTGTGTGTGTTTGTTTGTTTTCTATATTTAGGACAGGGTCTCACTACGTAGGTCAGACTAGTAGTGATTCTCGTGTTTTCAGCTTCCCAAGCACTGGGATTACAGGTGTGCGCCTCCACACTTAGTCTCAACTGCCACCTCAGCAAACCCCATGGGGCCTGCACGGCACGCAGGGATCTAACCCCAGCCTCTGAACTCTGCCTTGAGTTTGTTTTTAACTAAGTAAATATTCTTTAGGCCATCTACATAAATACTGCTTTTTCCAAGATAAGCAAACCTGGGTTATTATTAATATGTCACTATCATTTCAATGTACAGTAATAAACCATAACTTTCGTGTACAAACTTCAGTCATGCAAGTGAAGATAGTTTATTTTTCATTATAGAATTAACACATTTAGTAGGAAAAGAACATTCAACATTTGTCAGCACAGAAAGGTTAAATTAAAAATCTAAGTATTGACATCAGTGATTACTACCTGCCAAAGGCTCTCAATTTAAGTTTCACATTAATCTTATAAAGGTAGAACAGCAGAGTATCACTTTTTCCTTTTAAAACAATCAAAGCTCAAAGAAATTGATATATATATATATATACACACACACACACACACACATATATATATATATATATTTTTTTTTAACCACACTTCTAAAGACCATAATCACTTTAAGCATTTAAGCACTCAAATAGTGATAGGCACACTAAGAATGAGTCTTTGATCCTTAAGAGCTCCATTTCTTTTACGTGTTTTAAAAGAAGAGAGTGAGCTGATGGGTCTGAGCCCACAGTGGCCCTCACAGCAAGAGGCAGCATGGCACAGGGCGGAGCCGCTCCTAGACAGACTTTCCTCTTCCTGGTTAGTAGAGAACTTCCCCTATCAGCACCGGTTAGGATGCCATACCAGATGCAAGCTCCACCCCGCCTCCTCCGAGAGGGACCTTGCTTCTCTTCCTAGCCCTCCCATGCCCAGCAACAAAGGAATTCTTTACTTTTGGACACTTCTTCATGCCAGAAAGGAAACTTACACCTCTAGTGCTGACTCTCTTTGGGGTTATGCACAGGCCTTGGCCTTTTGGCTCACCTTCAATTTGATCACTAGAAGAAATATCCCTTCTCGATCACTCTGCTTGGCTGTCTCAATCTGCAGTGATGGATTTCTGCCCATATGGAACTCTGCCAGGGTCATTATGGCAGATGATGCAATATGGCATTGGGTCCCAAAATAAAAATGTGCCACCCCAGACCAACTTCTGTGTTCCTCTAGTCCCAACATAGACTTTTTTTTATTATTAATTTTATTAAGAAATAGCAATGAGACAGTTTCAAACCAGGTTAGTAGGACAGTTACAATAATTAATACATTGCACATTGTTGTCTTTGTAGTACATATTCATAGTACAAGATGCAGACATGATATCCTGTCCAAACACTATTAGTACAAATCTTTCTTTTACTGAATTAAGAGAAAGCTGTATATCTATCCTATTTTGTAAAGATTTATATATTTTCATATATATTATTACAAAATGGTCCTTCACTTATATCCCCTTTTTTGTTTAGTTATTAACAGAGATGGGTATTCCATTGTCATTTAAATATTGTAGGTGCGTGAATTCAGCAAAATAATCCAATATAGTCCAGTAGTCCATAATAGCAGTGGGTTACCCTCAGGACTGGCAATGTCAGAAGTTGCTGACTTGAGCCTTTTATAGCTCAGCATATTAATATGGCTTTATATTTTATACCTCATTTTTATACTTTTCTGCTGGGTGGTTAAGACCAAAATAAAGGAAGACCTATATAACAAGAAATGTAACTTTTGTACCTGACAAGGTCAGTCAGATTCCCTCAGGACTTACCCTGAAACCCTGTACCACAGTTTGTAGATCCTTTGTCAGTGCAGCCATGTGGATGAGTCATGGCCATTGCTTGACCAATTTGCTCTCTGTGAAAGCTTGAGAGTATGTTTTCTCTCTAGGTGACTCTCCTTAGGTGCATTATATGTCGTTAATCACTTTCCTCTGTGGCCCCACAATCTCCTTAATCAGAAAATTTGGGGCACCACTGAGTTACAGGATGTTACAGTACAGGTTCTCCTATGTCCTGAGTCTTCACTGACCTTGAAAGGCCAGGGCCAAAATGTTGGCTGTCCTTATAGCCTTTCTTTTTCTCTAAATTTTGGTCTGCAAAGTTAAGTTGTTAACCCTCCAGAAGAGAAGCTTAATGACACTATTACCCTATAACACAGGCAGCTGAGCTTTCTGTCTTCCTTATGCACATGCCAAAGGCCCTCCAATCCTCTCCCAACCTGTCAATTCACCTGCCCACGTGAACGCCACTTCTAGTTCAACCTGATAAAAACCCTGCTCCCAACTCCCTCCTCCAAGGGTCCTTGCAATCTCTGGCAGCCCTCCCATGCCAACAATAAAGGTTTTCTTTTTACCTCTGTGTCTCTCCATGGCACCAAAAACCTTACAAAGACTTCATATATTTTGAATAATTACGCTAACTAGACAAGATGAACTTAGATAGCTTTCCAAGATTTAGAACAGCTTTTCAATAACAAAATGCACACCTCATAAAATTTCACTATTTCTGGTTATAATTTATGTTGGAAATAGAAACAGCACGAAATTCAGAGTCAAAATCCAAACTCCAGTTCCATCTTTTATAATGAGGGATACTGGACAATCATGTTACTTCTCTGGGCCTCAGTTGTCGATCTGTCAAATCAAGACTTGTCTCACAGGTTAATAGGAGAACTAATGGAAATGTGTAGGCAAAACAGCTTCATTAATATAAAGATGATATCAAAACCTACTAGATTTAAATCTACTAACTGAGATTATATTGAGACATACCTTGAATAGGCATTCATTTAATTTTTCATGCTTTAGCCATTTCCTTCCTTAGAAAACTGCAGACAGAAGTCTTCCAAAATAGCATTAAGTACTTACCATGTAAATTATGTGACAGCCTGGATCTCTCACCGTGACTACAGCAAAAGAGAAATCAGATACCCTAAACAGTACCTACTGTAGTAACCTGCATTGAAAGAAGCCTCAGGCTAAGACAAGAAACAAGGCAGCAGACACTAGTAATCCCAGCACTTAGGAAGCTGAAGCTGAGGACTGACACAAGTTCAAGGCCAGCCTGGCTTACACAGTGAGTTCAAGGCCACCTGAACTACACAGCAAGACCCTGTCAACAAAAACACAAAATACCCAAAAAAGCATTTAAAAAGAATAAGTGACAATCACATCTGCTTTCCTTTCTGCTTTAAAATTAAACGTGGTAAACATGTCCATTAATCACAAGAAAACTTTGGATGTACACCATCATAGTCATCTGAATACATTATACATGTTTTCAAAACATTTCACACATATGATCATAAGAACACAGTATCAGTTTGCTTAGAGTATTTTAATATACACAAAACATCCACAATTAGGCAGGCTCATTAACTCTAGTATCACAACAGAGTAAATAAAGGAGTCACACAACACAGTAACATCTGTTTAGTTACACTTATGATTTTGAGTCAATAGGTACAAAAAGAAAAATTTAATGGAAAGAATACATAGCAAGGTGTAAGCTTACTAGAAAAAAATTAGCTACTTAAAATAACATTTGGGGGCCAGGGAGATAGCTCAGCTGCATAAGTGCCTACCAGGCAAGCATAACATCCTGAGTTCAGTCCCTGGTGCCATAAAAAAAAATAATAATAATAGCGTTTTTAAGGTTGAGGGTGTAACTCAATGGTACAGTACCTGCCTAGCATATGCAAGGCCCTAAATTCAATTCCCACTAGCACAAAAACAAATAAATAATATTTTAAGTGATTTCAATAAAATGTATCCCCCCAAAAAAATCAAAAGGGGTAACAGCAATTAAACTTTTAGTAATTTAATCATCACAGGTCTGGCCAGATAGCTCAGCAGACTACAGCCATCTGCTTAGGTAGAGTACAGCGGCCAGCCAGGGCTCCATCCCCTGTGTGCTGTGCAGGTCCTGCCACCAGGGCGCGAAGAGACAGGGATTGATACGGAGCATGGTGGCGTACACCTGTAATCTCAGTGCTTGGGAGGCTGAAAACAGAAGAGTCCAATCTACGCAATGAGACCCTGTACTAAATATATATTTTTAAAAAATTGTAACTTAAGCATTACAAAATATTTCTAAAAATTTTGTCTAGCTACATTTACTACTATTAAGTCAGTAATGACCAAATTACACAGAACATCATAAAATATATACAATACTAAAATTAGTTCAAACTCTACAGTTCAAAAAAAAAACCTTAAAAAAATTCAGTCCCTCAGATATATCATCAATATAAAGTGTAACAATTTAGTATTATAAATTTAATTTCTACTAGTTATGGTCTATGGATTGGTAAAGGACCAGAATTTGTAAAAGAAAAACACTCAGAATAGTGTGCTAGACAGAATGCAAGAGGAAAAAACGAAGTTTTAATAGTAAGTTGTCCATAGTATAGGTTACCAAGCACCAATTTACCAAGCAATATAAAATTAGCACCTTCTATTCCATTCAAAAAATAAAATCAGATCCTTTATTTTTTAAAAGCATAAAACTTAAAATCATGATACAAATAGTACCATGGGTACAAAAAAAAAGTTTTTTCCTTTCTATGCCAAAACTATCAATGATTTCAAAACTAAAATCAGACAATATCTGACTTAAAGATAGAGAAACCACATGATTTTCGTGCATGTATTCAATATGTGCTTTTAGCCATTTTTCAGCTACAGTGATGGATTGGCTATAATATGATTATGGAAGTAAGACTAACTAATCCAGCACTGTAACTGAATAGACATAAAACACAATGACGCTTTCTGGCCTAACAAAAATTATGACTTTAATTGATAAAGTCTAGAAACAGCATCAGAAGATAATCTTCAGCACTAAATATCTCTGTGTCGGGGCCAGGGAGATGGCTCAGTGGAATAAGTGCTTCCCTGGCAAGCACAAGGGCCTGAGTTCAATCCCCGGTTCCAAAAAAAAAAAAAAAAAAAAAGCAAAAAACAAAAAATAAAAAGAAAAAAACCTCTGTGTCCCTGGAAGAAAAACCATCAACATGTCCTGGCCTTCTAATATTTATTGTTCCTTTAGGTAAATTACTAAAATCTTCTAGGTCTATTTCCTCATCTGCAAGAAACCATGTGGCTCAATGTGTCTCAAACTTCTAAGTGCAGATCTCTGGGTCTACTCCAAATGATTTAGAACCTAAGTTGCTAAATGAGTCTAAACCTAAGCTATTTCCTACGCACATGTAATCTCAATATCAAGGAGAAACACTAACCTGAATAATCTCTTACGCTTAAACAAACATTACAGAAGGAAAGGAAGGGAAGTAGAGATCAGGTATGTGGATGGGGAGTAGTATTTGCTACTTAAATGGCCATATTTTGGGCCAAAAAACCCCACAAAATAGTAGCAAAATTAAACCTGGATAAAATACACAACGTTCATCAGCAGCTCAAAAGCGAGGTTCTCAGTATCTACACAAATACAACTTTAAATATAACATGAACCCTCATCCTCTTCTCAACCTGCAAAATATTAAGGAGGTAAAGGAAGAAAATAGTCCTACACAGAACACAAAAACAGTAATAAAGAAAATTACTAAATGACTAAAAGTCAAGTGTTTTCTCCAGATAGAACAAAACACAGAATCTTAGGATGGTGATCAAACTTTGAAGTTACTGATTACTAATATGCACAAATTCATCTGGTACAGTACAAGGATTCCAAAAATACTGTTTACAATATCAGTTTGTCCACTTTGCTCCATTTTCCCATTCACTTACATTATAATTTTTGAGATGTTTTATCTTCACTTCTGATGATCTTCAAATGCCAATGGCTCTTTAACACATTAACTGTAAACAAACACAAAGGATCTTAAGGGAATTCAGATATGTATTTAAGGAGCCCTAGTAGCAACCAATCCCAATCACTGCACTGCATAAAGCAGGTGGGAGAAGGAAAGGAACAGAGACTTTCATATTTTTTACTGGTTTCATAATTTATCTGATCTTCAAAGTGAAAACCTTTCTTTTTATTACCCTCTTAATGATCAGAAACAGCATAAAAGTATCCTACATTCTACCTAAAGAACATTCAACAGTAGAGAAAATCCTCTCAAGTGGTAAACACTTAATTTGTTACTGTATTATGTATGTATCTCCATCCTTCTCCTGCACAGAAATATGTTAAGAAAACTCCTCACAATTACCACCCAATCAATCTGCCCTGGACCTGCCATTAAACTACAAAACACAGGCCTGGACGTGGGACACCAGATTTTCAGGCAAAATCAGTTCTTTTAAGCACACACCTTGAAGCTGAACAGACCTGGATTCAAATGGCAAACTATTCTCTCTAGTCTTTGGTTTCCTTATCTGAAAAAATGTGAAAAGCAATACTAACTATACAGTTATGAGTATCAGATGAGAAACTACATAGAATTTAGCATTTTATACAGCACACAAGCCCACAACAAATGTTAAGTGATAGTATTTATACTGTTAACCAGTGTTATAATTGTTTATCAAGATATCAATATTAAATTGTTTATTAATATTAATTATATTGATTTATTACAACAACTATCTAGGATTTTGGAAAGCCAGCTTTTCTCAGGTGTTTCTACTTTTAGTTACTGTCTGATAAGTAACTAAAGACTAAGTGAGTCTTATTCCTACAAAGAAATACTGGAAGAATATTAATAACAGGATATCTACTCCATACAATAAAACAATTTTTACTTTTGCAGATATGTTGACTGAGCTCCAGCAAATCAGTATAAAATAATTATTATGAAAACCAATCTGGACCAGTTATTTTCCCTTTTACTAATGCACAAACTCGTGAAAAAAACTGCCTGAACAACTCATTTCATGTCTATTACATGCTTTAAGTATACTGAATAAGCTGTCCTCTCAATCCAGAAGAGACTTACCTACCCTTCTCTACCCACTTCCAAAAATAAGCACCAGAGGGCTGGGGAGATGGCTCAGTGGAATAAGCGCTTCCCTGGCAAGTGCAAGGGCCTGAGTTTAATCCCTGGTTGCGCCAAAAAAAAAAAAAAAAAAAAAAAAAATTAAGCACCTGTGTTTGAAATTATATGCTTAGAATAATAAAGTCAGGTGATCCAAGAATACATGAATATTAAAGTTAGGTGATCAGGGGCTGGGGAGATGGCTCAGTAGCATAAGCGCTTGCCTGGTGAGCACAGGGGCCTGAGTTCAATCCCCGGTTCCGGAAAAAAAAAAAAAAATCTAAAGTTAGGTATTCCAAAAAACAATGGTATCTCTGAATTTTTCCATAAGAATTTTAGTTCAACAACATAAAAACAAACAAATATTGGCAGAAGCATTTGTAAACTAAACATGGCCTAAGATAGCCAGCTTAGCACGGAGAACACATACTTAGAATTGAAACAAGAGAAAAATGCCAAAGTAGAATCTTAACACATATTCTGGGAGGAAATAAAACACATATACATGATTCAGAAATGGAGAACAAACTGAGAGAGTAAACAGAGTAGGCCATAAAGCTCATTATTACCACTGCTTTCCCACACAAATTTCTTGAGGTTTTCTAATGAAATAACACAGCTGATCATTCTTCATTTTATTTCTATCTTCCTGACACAAAACCATCTAGCAGTATTATATACAACTCTTTCATTTCATGATTCTAGATCAGGATTTTAAAATTTAATACACCAACAAGTTAAAAGTGAGTCCAAAGTACTTCAAATTATAGGTCTCTCTTTTTTTGTTTACCATAATATATCACCTCTCCTTCAATTACTTTTTGATCAGCATATTTGCAAATTCATGGGTGTCCCTGGTAATAAATGAAATGTCCTAGATTTAAACTGAAAAACACCTATTTCTAAATGATTCATTTGCATACCCTTAAAGAAGCTGCTGATGGTCTCCAATATCCATTCTCATCTATTCCTTAGTGAGGGAACCTTAATGTTTAGCTCAGGAGAAAGCCTCATGGAAGAGACTACATGTCCCAGCCTCCCTTGCAGCTATTCACAACCACGGTACCTTATGGTGGCCAACAGAATGTAAACTTGAAAACTATGTATGACTGCCCCAAGTGTCCTTAAAGCAAGGAATTATATCCTTTTTCTCTTTTCTCTAAAGAAGTAATAGCTAAAGGTCCAACAGCAATTTTGGTTCATGTGGTTACCTTAATTCTTAGAGCCATTATATCAGATCTCTATTGACTATCACTGGGGTTTGGAAAAGGGAAAAAAAAAAAAAACCTCTTGTTTTAAACCAATATTAGTCTGGATTTTTTGCTATACTCAGCTAAATCTGAAACCTAAAGTTAGGGGCTAAGAGAGTAGCTCAGTGTTAGAACATTTGCCTAGCATGTGTTAAAAAAATTAGATATATAAAACAACACATATAAAATCTAGAAAGCCTTTTTCCAAATATCAATGCTTAGATTTTTTAAAGCCTATCTGTTAAAGGATATGCTGAAAGTTCATTTTTATTATATTTAAAAAACAGTACAGTATCTGCCCTTAGTCTAAAATAAAAAGCATTTATAAAGCCGAAGAGCAACTCACACCAAATAAGAGTCTGAAAGAACAAAAAGGCACCAGTGGTTATCACCACAGTTCCCATGTACATACTCAGTCAAAGGAAGAATTATCACACTTGCTCTTTAATGGTACAGTGATGACAACATTGGAAAAACATAGCAAGCACAAGTAGTTGTAAATAACAAAGCTGAAGAAAGGGAACTGAAGTTGCTATTCTCATTAATAAGGCATTTTTCAAAGTCTCTTATTTTAATAATCTATACCAATCTTTTCTATTTTTGGAGTTCCATTTTTAACCTAACTTCCTGTGGAAAGCAGGCTTACAACATCATTCCTTACCCCTGACTCAAAAGTTTTTAATAATACTTGACAAAATAGGACATATAGATAGCAAGTTTTTAATTCTACTTATGTAACAAAAGAAGTCTTACAGATAGCAAGTGCTTTGCATATACAAAACTATTTTCCTTAAAGGGAAAAAAATATTCCACACTAAAATCTGGAGAGTTTCCACTACTCAAATCATGAATCACATGCAGCCTTTGGCTCTGAATAATTCTGAATACAACAGCACTAACTTGGGAGTCTTCCAAACTAAACTTACTGCTTTCTGGACATCAGCATTTGGGTCATTTCTGTCCTTTGGAAATTTGGGCACAATACAAGTTTCACTGATTCAGCAATGGAATCCTAGGATTTCTTTTTAGTAACATATTTAAAATGCTTGTTACCACTAATGTATTTCATTAAGAATCTGTTTTTAAGAAAAAGCCTAAAACTCATAGTTTAGATTTGTATACTCATGTCGAAAAAGAAAAACCTTTGGAAATTTCCTTAAAACAGTGTATCTACGAAGCACAGGGACTGGGGTTCAATCCCAGGCACTGCATGCCTTGTGGGCCCCATCCCCGAGCACACTGAGCCTGCAACAGTGTGTAGGCGTGGTGGCACATGCCTGTAATCTTAGTGCTGAGTAGGCTGAACACAGGAGGATCAGTAGGAGTCCAAGCTGCATAGTAGACCCTGTACTATACTCTGCATAGACCCTGTACCAAATATATAAAAAATTAAAAAACATATATCTAGCCAGGCGTGGTGGCACGCACTTGTAATCCCAGCACTTGGGAGGCTGAGGCAGGAGGATTATTGAGAGTTTAAGACCAGCCTGGGCTACAAAGTGAGCTCAGAGACAGCCTGAACTGCATAACAAGACCTTGGCTCAAAATAACCACATATGGTTGCACTTGCCTGCTATAATCCCAACACTCTGGGAGGATGAGCCAGGAGAATTACAAGGGGGAATGCAACTCAATGCAGAGCCCTTGGATCAACCTCCATTTATATTTCACAAGAGATGACTTTTACTTTCTATAACTCAGTCAACATGTTTACAAAAACACTCTCAAACAACAGCTTATAATGCCTCTCCCATGAACCTTAACTTAGTTTGTTTCAACTAAAGTTGTCAGGGCCGGCAAACAGCTCAGTGGATTAAAGTGCCGGCAAGCAGGTGCATGGGGTTGGATCCCTGGGCTTCCTGGGCCTGCTGTGATGGCCCCGCCGCTGGGGCACACTGAGATGGTAACTGAGACTGAGCATGGTGGCATATGCCTGTAATCCTAGCTCTTAGGAGGCTGTAAACAGGCAGATCACTACAAGTCTGATCTAATAGTGAGATCCTGAATACCCTGTAGACCCTTCCCTAAAATACAAAGAATAAAAAATAAATAAATAAAGTTGTCAGAGTTGTGAAACACCAATCAGCAAAAGACCCAAGGTAGTGATTCGCAAACTTTAGCGTGTATTGGGATCAATGAGAAAGCTCACTAAAATACAATCAGCTGGTAACCACCACCAAAGATTTTGATTCACGTCTGAAATAAGGTTCAAAAATTTGCCTTCTGAACAAATCCCCAAGAGATGTAGATGCTACTTGTCCAGTGACCATCCTAAGAGAACTACTAAACTATACTAACTAAACACCATTAACAGAGGCAAAAGGAACCAACAGAAAAAGTACACAGAAACCAACTTAGCATCAGTATTGCCTTGCATACTTTTCAACAATAATTTATCTCTTTCAAAATCCTCTCTAAAAAATCTGAACAGTAATTACTGGTTATCTCACAATAATATTGGATTGGATCTGAGAGAATTTTAAAGTTTTTAATGGATCCTGAAGTAATGAAATCCAATACTAAGTAATTCTTAGATTACTGACATATTTCAGTGTCTGACATAAGGGGCTAGTAATAATGCCAAGGTCGTAGGTTCAATTGGTAGCTTCACTGTCCTGCAGTTGCTAATACTCCTGCCTAGCTACCTGAGCAGACATGACAGGAAACACCATGGATGATGTTTTTTGTTTGATGTCGCTCTAAAGCCTCATACAGGACTAGCTTTTCAGAGGCAGCTGACCCTAGGAGTTTGTGATTGATTCATGGTCCAATGCTGGGAGTATGGGTGTGAGTGCTACACCTGCCCTAGGATAAGCGGTGTGCATATAACGGACAGAAAAGGGATTGTCTCTCATTCTCTCTTACTGTTTTCACTGTTTTCCGAAGCTATGAATTGATGCCCTCTGCCATGTGCCACCCTGCTTGGCGCCAGCCAACTACGGACTGAAACCTCTTCAAACTGTGAACTAAATAAAATAAACCTTTCCTCCTTTAACCTTTGGGGTGGGGTATACTGTCTCAACAGTGAGAGAAAGTATCTGAGACACATGTTAAGGCTAAGCATTTGTGCCTCTATACAAAGCCATCACCGCTAACCCAAACTCCACTTTCTTACCAACACACTGCCTTTCAGTGATTTTGAAGCTGAAACTAAAGATGAGACCTTGCAACAACATGTGTTTTAGAAATCTTGGAAATTCTTACCTCTTCAGGTTACAAATATAATTAAAAATCACAGAAACAGAAAATGAGTTTGTTTTTTTCAGATAACTTTAAGGAAGACAGGAAATTTTAAAATTTAATTGGTGACTTTTTTAAGTTTTAAAAATCTTTCATTCATTCATTTATTTGGAACATGATCTTGCTGCACAACTTGGAGTGGTAGTGATCTTCCTGTCTCAGTCTTCCCAGCTCTGGGATTACAGGTGTGTGCCACTAGGTCGGGTTTCAGTAGCCACACAGTGCACCCAAGGTTCCAGGGCTGGCATGGCATGCAGTACTGGGGATCAAACTCAGGTCCTTATGCTTGCCAGGCAGGCACTTAAGACCGCTGAACTATTTGCCCAGCCCTGGGACTGTTTTGAATATGTATGTTTTCCTCCTTTTTAATGTAAGTTAGATGTAAGTATAAGATGCTCGCAAAGGGTAATAGATTTATCAACTATCAACTGACAAAACAAAATATTCTAGGACAAAAAGTCTTTGAATAATAGTATCAAAACTAGCAATGAACATTCTGCCAACAATACTTAACTTAGATGTTCAGAGAACCTATTACTAGATATTTTTCCATTTGAATGCACAGTAAAAGTAATCAATAAATCTGCTCACAAACTGCTCATTTTGTAATGCACAAACTGAAAAATGGAAAACTAGACTAAGATGGGGGAATATCACTAAAATAATATCAAATTCTACTGTATAACTTGTTACCATCTAAGGCCACATCTATCCAAGGCTCTCACCTCTTGTCTACAACGTGTTTTATTTATACTCTACATAGTCCTACTTCCATCAAGAATCAAAGCAAGATGAGTAAAAATGAAATCATGAAAGAGACAGCTACACTGTCAGCATGCTGAGTAAGTCTTTCCAAAATTCCAACGGGATATGGATGAAGAATGGGTGACAGGCAGGGAGGATAAGAGCTGGGAGGGTAAGAGCTGCCAGCTGGCTTTAGCAGACCAACACCAGCAAGACTCACCAAACACTAGCGTGTGTGTGTGTGTGTGTGTGTGTGTGTGTGTGTGTGGCCAGCTCAGCCCACCCTGGGGGTGAGGCTAGCACTACATGTGGTGCCAGGGCTCAAACCACGGTCCCTGCGTGCTTGCCTAAACAGGCATTTTACACCGCTGAGCTATCTCGCCGGCCCCAAACACTAGCTTTTTAAAGGGCAGGATGACATTAACTATACCTGATTAGAAAACCACTGACTGTATATCATAAAAAGAATGAAATTTCTCTTTTATGACTTTTATGGCTTGCATCCAGATGATCCCCATAAGCAGTCACAGCTGGCACCTTTTCAGAGGTGGCTGAATTAGAGCATGTGCCTGATTCACAGTGCAATGCTAGGGTAAAGGGTGCCAGGGTAAATCAGTAAATCAGTCCACTGATTGGTCTGGCACCAATCCAGTAGTGTGGATACAATACGAGGGACAGAAAGAGGCTTGTCTTACCTTCTTGTTACTTTGATACAAGATGGATCTGCCCACCATGCCCTGTTTTTCCTCTGCAGTGCCTGTCTGCCTACTGTGTCCTCTGCCTTGCAGTCACCTGCCTACAGACTGAAACCTCTATAGACTATGAGCTAAATAACCTTTCCTCCCTTAACTTGTGGGTGTTGGGTCAAGTTGTCTCAGCAATGACACAGCAACTAAGAACAGTCACCAAAAGCATCAAGCCTAAGATGACCTAGAGGGCAATAGCAATTCTGAAATGAAAACAAGCACATATCAAACTCGACACTGCATGAGTATACTGTTTGATGGGAGCTGCTGACTGCCCAGCAGCCTTGCATCCCACTCCAGTAGTTTCTCATCTGCAAAAAATGATGAGCGCTGGTGAGATGGCTCAGTGGTCTAAGGCACCTACTTGGAACAAGCTTGGCAAAGCACAGGGACCACGGTTCGATCCCCCAGCACCACGTGCCAGCCAGTCCGCCCCCTGGTGGACTGAGCTGGCCACACACACACACACACACACAAATAAATAAATAAATAAATTTAAAAAAAAAAAAATGATGAGCAACCAAACAGGCTGCTGTGCTGCTTTTCAGATTATTCCTCTAATTTCCTAGAAGGGCTTAAAACCTCAATTAACACATTAAAATATCATATATAATATTTCAACTGAGTTCACCTCAATAAAATTACTGGAAGAAACAAGATCAATATATTATCAATTACAGTTACAAATTTCAAGTTTTGGGCTAAGCTGAAGAGAAAGATGCAGCTACATAGTTTCCATTTTCCAACAGAAAGCATTCATAATTGTTTATATAAACAATTTCCCTCGTAAACTCAGCAAAAAATTGTCCATCTATTGAATAAGGCATTCTGTGACACACTGAACAGTATTAACTATTGTCTCAAAAGGTCAAAGTCAAGACAATGTTCTAATTAAGCTTATGTATAAAAACAGTATAAAAATAAACTACAATTCAAAGGTAATAGCACACTGCATAAACCTGGGATGATACAGTCCAAAACAATGGCATTTTGCTTTGCCATGAAGTTTTTTACATATATATAGAGAGAGCTGGCCAGATAGCTCAGTGGATTAAAGCACTTGCTTAGGCAGATGCAAGGACTGGGGTTCAGTCCCTGGTGTGCCCATCCAGCCCCGATCCCGGTGCATGCTTAGATGGAAATTGAGACTGAGTGTGGTGGTGTGGGCATGCACCTGTAATCCCTGGGCTTGGGAGACTGAAAACATGAGGACCACTAGGAGTCCGATCTGTGTACTGAGACCCCGTAGACCCTGTACTAAATACATCAAAAAATAAAAAATGAACTATACATATAGACTTAACATTGCTACCAGGACCATCATAGAACATTCTGGCAGTGTGTTAGAATCGCTTGTAATTCACTGTTAGCCTAAATTAAGTTTAAAATTAAGCTTTCTACCAAGGGTGTATAATGAAGCTCATATATGTTAAAGCAAGATGATTAATAAAATAAAAGGAGCAAGGCTGGTGGTGCTCACCTGTATACCCTCAGCACTCCAAGAGGCTCAGGCAGGAGGATAACAAGTTAAGCCCACCTGGGCTCAATGAGACCCTGACTCTCAACATTTAAAAAAATAAAAAATTAAAGGGCTGGTAATGTAGCTTAATGTGAGTCCTGAGTTCAATCCCTATTATTAAAAAAAAAAATTTAGTATGAGAATGTAATTTCTATACAGTGAGTATCAAATATATGTTGTTTCTGTACCTTCTACAGAAAGAATGAAAGATCGCTTATACAAATTTGGGAATCATACTTTTGTCCAGAGAGAAAGCCAATCCATTACAACAAAAACACTATTTTTTCTTAATTTTTTCAAATTCCTATCAGTAATATTTTTTAAAACCAAATATGTATACTTTAAGCTTGCTGGGCTTTTTTAAAGAAATGAATGTGTGAAAGTAGCACAGTTAGGTGTATTAGTTTTTAATGATAAATAATACTTGTTTTTTGTATTCAAAAATCTAAACCAAAGGTTTATGGAAGTAATATCTTAGTAAGTGGTAATCAGAAAGGTTAAATGATATAGACCAAATAGCTAGCTGACTTAGCATGAAAGCCTAGACTTACTCTCCAGTACTTTGTTCTTTTTAATATAAGATGCTGCCTCTATGCTTCAGGGAACCTCCTCTCCCTTCCAGGAGAGCGGCAGTTGTCTTGTCTGTTTTCTCTCTATTCTAAGTCACCTGGGACTTTCCCATAAAATTCTAAGTTTCCAACTTGTTTTGTGAGAGGATTTTATAGCTGTGCATCTCTAACTTCCTAAATTTCATAGCAATAAGAAATGTTTGAAGTTAATGCACAATATCCATGATATCAAATGGAAAGAAAAATTCTCTCCTGCATAACTCTGTGTAAATTCAGAAGACTGCACTTGTGCAGCATGAACTTACTATGGTAAGTGCTAGGAATATGACAAAGATTACGATACTGCCCTCGCTCTCAAGAGGCTCATAACTGAGGACAGAAAACAAGCCAACATTTAAGAGTATGCTTAAAGGCCCTGAAAAAGGAAGGAACACGCAGGAAACATAGGCATAGAGAAAGACTCTAACTTAAAATGAGATCAGTCAGTGGTTACTGAAAGAAATAACACAGCACCTACAGAGTAGAAATAGCAGTATCTTCATATTTAGCAAAATACAAAACTTTAAAAACAGTAATTTAGGGAAAAATGAAAATCTATGTCCTCTCACACTGTAATTTGGCACCTAATACCTCTAATAAATTAATAGTGGGAAGGAATCCATTTTTCACGTTGCTTGTGGAATTAATTTTTATTTCTTAGTAAAAATTTAAATGAGCATTTTAAAACCGGAGAAAAGGACTGCATCCGAACGTTCGCGCCAGCTCTCTGCAGAGGCGTTCCAATCGGTCTCCCTCCTCGGCACAAGAGCAACCGCAACCTGCAGAACCGGCGGCTCAAGACGACGAACACTGGCGTGCACGTTCCCTTCTTAAACCTCTCGGGGATGAGAAAGACAACTCAAGACTCCCCGACACCGACTTCCGGCTGCAAGTCAGAAGAGCACAGCAAAGAGGAAAGTCGCATTTCCACTCTCAGAACCAGCTGGGGGACGGGAAACAGCGAAGTGTGGCGGACAGCGGGGCACAGGTCGGCGAGGAGCCAGACGAGAGCCAAGGACAGGGCTGCGCGAGAGGCCCCGAACCAAAGGGCAGACACGCCGGAGGAAGAAAGACTGGAGGCTGGTTCTCTAGAAAGACTCAAGAAGGACAGGAAATGGAAAAAGGAGCAGCGCAAGAGCTGTCTAAAAAACACCCAGACGGAATCAGAGAGAAAATAATGAGCCGGAGCTCGCCGGGCCGCGCAGAAACGAGACTGAGGAAGAAAGGCGGGGCGACAAAGAAGCGGCGCGCGGCAGCCGCCCGCCCACCCTCCCGCCGCCGAGC
>NW_004524588.1:27119309-27141068 GCF_000260255.1 Octodon degus | reverse complement strand
GCAGGCCGAGGAGCCACCGCGCAGGCGCCGCCCCGCCCCTCTCGCCGCGCGTCGCGGTGAGAGTCGGGCGCAGCGGGTCGGCGGTGGCGGTGACCGTGTTGGCCGGGCCAGGCGTCGGCGCTCGGGCTGGGGAGGGTTGGAGCCGGGGAGTCTGCAGAGGGCGAGGAGAGCCGTGGAAGTGCAAGAGCAGAGAGGGGCCGAAGTGTCCTGTGGGGGGAAATGGCAGGCAGGACGTGGCCTGCGCAAGGGTCAGCGTGGAGGTGTGCTACGAGAGGGGAGCGAGTGATAGTAACGGCGCGCGCGACCTGCCGTCCCACCGCCGGCCGCCTGTGGAGAGCGGGCCCTGGGAGAGAAGCCGAGGTTTTCGGGCCTGCCGTGCCTTCAGCGGTACAGCTGTGTGTATCCTGAAATGTTTGTAGCGAGAGCATTTATTCGTTGTTGTTGGCAGCAGGAAAGCGAGACGAGGAAATGGACAGGGACCGGACGGAAAGGCGCGCGCAGGACGGCGGGTGCAGCGCCCCGGAAGCGGGAAGGGAGTGGAGGGACTGGGTCAAGGGCCGTGTTTGTGCTGGTGATTTGCGGTTGCAGAGGACACAGGAAGGATACAGAAAGGAATTCTGAGTGAGACAGTCTCCTGTGTAGTATATAAAACGTTATTGGAGCAAAAAGCCATCTAGAAACTTTCTTGCTAAGATAAACATAATTAAAGTAGATGTCAAATTGTACTGTACAGTTGAATTAAAAATGTAAACTGTAGTGCAAGGAAATATTAGCTCAGATGGATTCCCAGAAAAACTTGCTCATTTTCTAGAGTAAGCTAGGAAAGGTGTTAGTGAACAAATACATATTCAGCCGCAGAGAGGTTGGCCCTTCTATTCCATTTTCTAGGTTGGCAAGCCTGATTCTGTGACTAAACTTACTGTATGCTTGTGATTGTTCCTTTGAAATAATAAACACGTTGTCACGGGTTAGTTCCAGAAAGACCCCAAAACTCTCATGCTCTCAAGGCAGGGCTTCTGGAACCGGATTGACTGTGGGCTTCCTATACTCATCAAAAGAGATGCTTATCTGAATGAGGTGCCGGGCTCTTTAGTTAGAGGGGAGTCCCTGGGACCCTGCCTCCTGGCCACCAGCTATGAGCTGAGCAGGCGTTCTGTGCTGGACCCTTCACCGGGTCCTTTCTGCCATGGAGCCAGCCAGTAAGGGAAAGAACCAGCTGAAATTGTAAGCCCTCTTTTAAGTTATGCGGTGGATATTTTGTCCCACTGACAAAAGTGACATAGACGTACATATAACAGTTTTTCTCTTTGTGTGTGTTTTTCTCTACATTGAGTCAGCTAAGCTCAGTAAATAGGCCTATTGCTGTGATTCACCACTGAACTTACTACTGCACCATTTACCCAATTATAAAGTGTCTCAATATGAAAAGTAAAGAATAACTTGATCTGAAAGTTGTATTACTGAATTTTTCTGATATATTGGCTGCTGTGCTGTATACCCAAGAAAAAAACAACTTGATTAGTACTAGCTAAGCTTTTTTTTTTTTTTGGTGGAACCAGGGATTGAACTCAGGTCCTTGTGCTTGCCAGGGAAGCACTTATTCCACTAAGCCATCTCTCCGCCCCCCCCCTTTTTTTTTTTTCAGTAGTGGAGATTAAACCCAGGGCCTTTGCATTGAGCTCCATCCCCACCCTTCAAAAAAATGTTTAGAGATAGAGTGGTACTAAGTTGCAAAGTTGCCCAAAGTGTCCTTAAATTTGCTATTCTCTTGCCTCAGCCGCTTGGAGTACTGCAATTATAGGAGCACAACATCACACTCAACTGGTCTCACTGTTTATGAGACTATTTAATCCTATTCTACATCATATGAAATTTTGCTATAAACTAATTGCAGTCTAGGTACACCTTTTACATTAAGTGGTTAACTTTATTGTTCCCCAAAGTTGTTTTTCTTCATACTAAGTTTGTATATCTCAGCTTTTGTAGAAGAAAACTATTGTCATGTTTTTAATTTCCCACAAATATAAAAATCACTAGAAAAGTAAAGCTTAAGAACATCATATAAAATGTAAAGCACTAAAATTTTATATTTAATAGATACAGTACTAAATTCATAATCATTTCATTCAACTTTAGTCAACCACATTCTGACAATATTAAATGGAAAAATTTAGAAATAAACAATTCATAAGTTTTAAATTGTTCACCATGCTAAACAGCATAATGAAATCTCATACCATTCTTGGTAGTGTGTGAGTCATCTTACCAGGTGGTAGCCTTCTCCATTACTGTATAGACTTATAGTATCAGTATTACAGTGCATGGACCCAAAAAGCCCTGTTTCCATAGGAGCTAATGTTATGTCACAACACCAGTTTTCCTTCATTTCACCATCTGGACATTGTATCATCACATATCATCCTAAGAAGATGGGTAAGTACAATATAATCAGATTTTTTGAGAGATCACATTCATATAACTTTTATTCTAATACATTGTAATAATCATTCTACATTACTAGTTATTGTTAATAACTTACTGTACCTAATTTGCAATTAATTTTTGTCAGAGTTGGTAGGAAAAAGTACAATATAAATAGGGTTTGGTACTGCTAGTGTCTGAAATCTGTGCATATTTTTTCTTTCCAGTAGTGGAATTTGCATTTCCCAGATTGGTTGCAACACCCACATACCTGCAAAATTCTTGTAAGGAATCTTTCTAAGTATTCTTACTATTAAGTGCCTGTAAAAATAAAGTATTGCATATTGACGCACTCCCTAGAGTTATGATTCTGTCAGGCACAATCTAAATGGCTGGGAATGTAGCTTCATGGTAGTGTATGCCCAGCACACACAAAGCCATAGGTTCCTTTCCACCTGCCACACACACAAACCAAGATTTCTGTTCCTAACGATGTGATGGACTAATGTAGGCTGTCTTCTTCCCCACTATATTGTTGTGACTATATAGGAACTAGAAAGAGATTGGAAAACTTACGTGAGATTTGCAAGAAAAATTTTGAGAATTGAAAGGTGCCTAGCACTTACTGAAGGGTAAAGAATATCAATTCATATCAAAACTACAGGAAAACATTTTAAATGTTTCTGTTTGTTGTAGCTGCACATTACCAACGCTAGATCGCTGCTTTCCAGGCACTTTGGCAGGTTAGTGTCTCCAGAATGAGGAAGTATGGGGTGACCTGCTGGTGCTGTCGCCAGTTGGCGTGAGAGAAGCAGCACAGGTAGCTACAGAAAGACGCCCAGATCTGAGCATTTCCTTCTCCCCAGCTAACCCTATAACCATAGGCAGGCTTCTTGGCTACGCTGAGAGATACAGTTCTCGTACTGAACCACTCACTAGACTGAGGGGCAAGTGTCTCCTGGAGGCTTGGCATTGCCTGATTGCTGGAGAGATTGCGACTCCAGACTGCTCAAGTGCAGCTGGCAGTACCAAGATGAACACAGCCTACACCTTTTCCTTAACTCACTAAGACAAACACGAGGTGAGACTTCGAATATTTCTCTGGAATTTTTTAACCACCCAGCGTTGCTGGTATTACAAGGAGAACATATGTTCCCAGAAAAGAGTTAAGAATATAAGGAGAATAGTAGCTATAAACACACAAATGCAAGGCATGGGGAAAATGACAATTTAAGTTGTTTTAAAGGACTAATTATAAAAAATGATATAAAACTAAGTAGTTGAAGAATTCAGAAGACGAATTAAATGACAGTGGAGTCAAGGAATAATTAACACTCAAGTAAAGCAGTGCTCTTGTAAAACACGAGGAACAGATGGGAGAAAAGATGTGGAGGGAGTGAGGAAAAAGTGTCAGCACTAATATACTATGAGACTCAGTAGGAGGTAGAGAAAAAATGTGAATAATAATTATCTAAAATTCTCCCAGAGAAGGATGAAAGGCTACAGATAATGTGTTAACAGGGTTTCCAACAGTTTGCATGTATAAATTCCTTGCCTATACATAAGAAAATAGAGAATAAGTGTAAATGAATGATGTGAGGCACATACCACTGGACAGGCTTTTTTGAAGCCAACAAGGCATTCCATATAATACCTGGGTGCAGGCAGATGGAAGATGAAAAGAATGTCTCAGGAAAAGGAGAAGCAGGCTTCTTTATAGTGCTCAAAAGAAGGCAAGGGACGTTAGGTGAGCAGGTCCTAGCAAACATCAGTGGGAAAAGTTCTCTGGTGCCTCAGGTTTACATTTGGGGTGTCCAGTGCTAACATGGATGTTCTCAGCCATCCTGGTGCTTGGATGATGCTATACACTGCTGCCTTATCTCCTTTTAGGACATCCTGTGTTTGCCTTGGGCAACAGCTCCAGGGCCCACCTGGGTTTTCTCTGAGAGCAAGGTTGCTGCTGACGAACACCTTAGGTGATGGGAAAGTCCCACCCATGTCAAGCTTGACATAAAGGTCGTGGTCTCTCCTAGGCTGGGGAGAGCTCAGCAGTCTAAGCGCCTTCCTGGCAAACACAAGAACCTGAGTTTGATCCCCAGTACCACATGCCTTGCTGACCACTGAAACCAAGTGTGGTGGAGCATGCCTGTAATCCCAGCACTGGGGAGGGTGAGACAGGAGGATCACTATGAATCTGAACTGCATAGCAAGACCTTATATCTAAGTAATTAAAACTTCTAAAAAAGATGAAACCCTCAAAGTTTCTAAAAGAAAAAGACCATTTTAAAATGACAGCAGAAAGCTTGGTGGTGCACACCGGTAATACCAGAACTCAGGAGGCTGAGGCAGGAGGATTGTTGCAAATTAGATAGCAGCCTGGGCTCCAAAGTGAGCTCAAGACCAGCCTGAACCTGCATAGTGAGACCCTGTCTTAAAAAGGAAAAGAAGGGCCACAGATAGCTCGGCAGCATAAGTACCTGCCTGGCAAGTACAAGGTCCTGAGTTTGATCCCAAGGGGGGGAAAAAAAGAATCTGATAAGACATATCCCAACAGTAACACTAATTGTGAGAATCTGATGAAGTTCATGTCATAGGCTGTCTATGTAATTTTGAAGGAAACTCATGATTAAATTGTGAATAGGGCTTGTCTGAGGCCTAGTATCCTGTCTGTGAGCTGACTGCAGTATACAGAAACAATTCTGTGTGCCTCAGGTCACAGCTGAGGCCTCCTCTGGTGAGGCTGTGGTGCCCCAGAGCAAGACTACATCAGCTGAAGGACTCCTGGTTTCTTGAGACGCCAGGAGTAACAAAAAAATGTTTCACCAGAAAAGAACAAGCTCCTCACTAACCTGCCATCTTTGCTCACTGTCCTTATCAACATCAGATCCTCATTAACAGCACTTCGGGGGCCAGGGAGATAGCTCAGTAGAATAAGTGCTTGCCTGGCAAGCACAAGGGCCTGAGTTCAATCCCCAGTTCTGCCAAAAATAAAAATAAAAAAGTAGCACAGCATATCATCTGGAGTGATCCTTGTCAACATAAGATCCTCTCAGCATCAGCCCCTGAGCCCTCTTGAGTCATCCAGTAAGTTGTTCACCATTGTCTCCAGTGTAAAAGTAAGAACTGCCTCCTGGGTGCCTCATAGGCTTTTGTTTCTGGTGAATGACTGATCAACCAGACACCCGCTGCATTGCCCTTTTGTGTCTTTTTCCTGTGAGCTGTAACACCTTGCAGAAAATCAGGCTTACTTCAAGGGTCCCCAGTAGGCTCATGCACATCAAAGAAAACCACCTGCAGAACAAAGAGACAACCTATAGACTGGGAAGAACGCTTGGCCAGCTATTCCTCAGACAACTAATATCCAGAATGTGTAAACAAAAAAAATTAAACCTCCCAAATTTAAAGACCTAATTAAAAGTGATCATCCGAAATCTATAGAGACTTCTCAGATTAAAAAAAGAAAAAAAAAACAGCCAATGAATACATGAAAAAATGTTCAACATTATTGGCTATTCAAGAAATGCAAATTGGGCCAATGAGATAGCTCAGTGGTCTGAAGCGCCTGCTTAGGCAAACTTAGTCAAGCATGTAGGGACCACGGTTCGATCCCTGGCACCACACCCTGTGCCAGCGCAACCCCCAGGTTGGACTTATTCCACAAATGATTATCATCAAGAAATCAATAATAAATACTGGCAAGGCTATGGAAAGAAAGGAATATTTCTCCATTGTTGGTGGGAATATTAATTGATACAACCACTATGGAAGTCAGTATCCTAAGAAAACCTAAAAAATAGAAATTCCATTTGACCCAGTATTCCCCTTCTAGGTATCTTCCCAGAAGAGTTAATGGCATCGTATTACAGTGTTATGTACAAACTCATTTGTAATGTTCAGTTTATAATAACTAAATCTTAGAAGCACCCTATATGTCCATCAGTAGATGAATGGATAAAGAAAATGTGGCATTTATATACAAGGGAGTACTACTCTGCTATAAAGAAGGATAAACTTGAGTCCTTTGTGGAAAAATGGATGCATCTTAAAATCTCAATGCTAAGTGAAGTAAATCAAACACATAAGCTTAAGTATCACATCCTTCTGTTACACAATATATATATATATATATATATATATATATGAATATGAAACAAAAGACAGTATGAGAAAAAGAGGCAGGGGAAAAAGATTTTGAAATCCAGCCCAGAAAATATATCTAAAAGTGTCTTAAGTGTTTCATGTGTTATTGGCCAATCATTCCAGTATTCAATCTGTATATATGATAATTAACTTTATAAGGTGTCTCAGTTACTCTTCTCTCATTGCTGGGACAAATACCCGACATTCAAAATGAAGGAAAGAAAGACTTAATTAGCTCACAGTTTCTGGAGTTTTCAGTCCATAATTAGCTGGCTCCAAGGCAGACTGGCACATGGCAGAGCGCAGCAGTTCGTGGTGGTAGAAGGCAGCAAAATAGCAAGAGCAAAAGAGAGGAGTAATGGCAACAGAGAGGAAGTCTGTCTCCCTTATGTTGCATTCAGGCTGGGTGCAGTACTTACACTTATTATCCCAGCATCACTTATACCCATAATCCCAGCAGCACTTACACCTATAATCCCAGTGGATCATGAGTTAATCACATGACTCTAGAAGTCCACCCCATGATTGCATGAGGCTTTGGGGGGACAACTAGACACAAACCAAAACATAAGGTAAATAAATGAATCTGGTATGGGAAACACAAAGGGGGATGGAAGGCAGAGGACAAAAGAGAAGTGTGCTGCATACATGTTGCAATTCCCTGCAGTGGATATAATCATGTACTGCCTGAGATATAGCTCAATGACACAAATGCCTTCCTGGCAAGCTCAAGGTCCCAAGTTTGATCCTCAGTACTAAATGAATAAATAAATAAATTCTTTTTTAAAAATGAACATACGAGGATGGAAAAAGATATAGTGGGCCCTAAATTGATTGTATTACATACTAATGAAACCTTAGTTTCATTAATTAATGTAAAAAACTATCAATCATAATTTTATCTGATCTCAATATAGTAAACAAAATTAAGAAATTAAGGTAATAAGATAAATTACTTTTGAACGAAAGAGGACATACAAATCCTCAGTACCGCAAAGGAAAAAAAAAATATGAAGCCAATTATGAAATACTTAAAAATGAAGGGGGAGACTTGTCAGCCATGGTCCCTCCCACCCTGCCGAAGTTTGTCATCTGTCCACCACTTCTAGCACTGAATACCACCAGAGAGACCTGCTAGGCTAGCCCTTGCCCCTCCAGTCTTCCTGTCAGAGTTTTCTGATTCTGCCCCCACCCTTCCCCCACCCCACTGCTACCCTGAAGACTGTGGGGAGCCTTGGCAGCCATGGCCCACCCCTCCAGCCTTCCAATTGGAGCTTGCTGATTCCTGCTGCCACTCCTTGCCCTGAAGACTGCCAGGGAGTCGTGAATATCACAACTACCTGCAGGAGCCTTGTGGAGCACTATCTTGTGTCCATCCACCATCAAGAGAGCCTTGTACAATTTCAGCCTACATTCATCAGATCCTTCTTGAACTGTGGCTCCCCGCCCCCCCCCCCGGGTAATGAGATAGAAACCACATTGAACATCACATTAGGAGCTTTGGTGAGCCTACCCAGCCCTCCCACTATCTGGAGAACCTTGCTGGCCTGCACCCTGCACATCTGCCATCACTGCAAAAAGTTACAAAAGGAATTAAGAACATGCTTAAGTAAATGCAAAGGAACTAAAATTATCCCATGCATATTATCTGAACATAGTGCAATGAAACTGGAAATTACTGACAAAACAAACAGCACAAACTCTAAACAGAAGCTAAATAATATCCCCCTTAACAATGAGTCATGGATGAAATAAGATATTAAACAATATTTAAAATTAACAAAAAAAATACAGATACAGCTTACCAGAACCTGTGGGATGCCAGAAAAGCTGTCTTAAGAGGAAAATTTATAGCAATAAATTCTCATATCAGGAAAACAGAATGAGCCCAAATATACAATATTAAGCTGCACCTCAAGCACCTAGAAAAGCAAGAGAAAGTCAAGTCCAAAACCCAAAGAAGACAGGAAATAATGAAGATTGAAGAAGAAATAATGCAATGGAGATGGAAAAAAAAAAAAAAACACAATGAGGAAGAGTTGGTTCTTTGAAAGAATAAATAAAACTGACCAACCTCATTAAAAAAATTCATATTTGTGCAATGAGGAATGAAAATGGTGAAATCACTACAGACCCTATAGAAAATTGAGATTATCAATACTTATTTCCAAAATCTTTACTCTCATAGAATGGAAAATATGGAAGAAATGAACAGATTCCTACATACATATGAACTACCAAAGCTAAATCAAGAAGATATAAAAATTCTGAATAACCCAATGAAATTGAACATGTAATCAAAAACCTGCCAACAAAGGAAAGCCCAGGTATTGATAGATTCACAGCTGAATTCTATAAGAACTTTAGGGAGGACCTAATGTCAACTCTTCTCAAACTCTTTAATGAAATTGAAAGGGAAGAAATCAGTCTGGAGCGCATTGAGCCCACACCTCGCTAGGCCTCCTTCAGTGACTTCTACTGGCTGGATGCTGCACAGGAAGGACTCTGGGAGACCTTCAAGCCACGCGATGGAGGCAGTGACCTTTGAAGATGTGGCTGTTAACTTCACCATGGAGGAGTGGGCTTTGCTGGATCCATCCAAAGAAGCTCTACAGAGATGTGATGAGAGAAATGTTTAGGACTGTGGCTGCTATAGGTAGAGCCTAGGATAACCAGGTTGAAGAAGAGCATGAAAATCGCTGGAGAAATCAACAAAATGAAGAGTTGGAGAAATGGTACCTAGTAAATATGTCCACCATAGCTCACACTGGAATGAAGGCATAAGAGTTTTTGGGATTAGAAGAGAAGTTGTATAAATGTAATCAACAAGGCAGAGGAACCTGCAGTGATTTTCACTCTTTTCAGAATGATGCAAGGACAAAAACTAGAGAGAAATCCTATGAATATAATCAATGTGAAAAATCCTACTTTGGTCTTAGTGAAAGAACTCAGCTTAGAGAGAAGTCCTTTGTATATAAAGAAAATTTGAAAGCCTCCAATACACCCAGCAATGCTCAGAGCCATGAAAGAAGTCACACTGGGCAGAAACCCTATGTATGTAAGCAATGTGATAAAGCTTTTAGTACACAACGTTACTGTAAAAAACATGAAAGGCTTCACACTGGGGAGAAACTCTTACATATGTAAACAGTGTGGGAAAGCTTTTATTATACATAGAGATTGTAAAATACATGAACAAATTCACACTGGAGAGAAACCCTATGTATATAAGCAATGTGGGAAACCTTTTAAGACACAAGGTCAGTGTAAAACACATGAAAGGATTCACACTGGGGGAAAACCCTATGTATGTAAACAGTGTAGGAAAACTTTTAGTATACATAGAGTTTGTAAAATACATGAAAGCTTCACACTGGGGAGAAACCCTATCTATGTAAACAGTGTGGGAAAGCTTTTAGTAGACAAAAGTCATTTTAAAACACACAAATGGCTTCACACTGGGGAGAAACCTTATGTATGTACGCAATGTGGGAAAGCTTAGTACACAAGGTTATTGTAAAGTACATGAAAAGCTTCACACTGGGGAGAAACCCTATGTATGTAAGCAATGTGGGAAGGCTTTTAGTATATAAGGTTATTGTAAAATACATGAAAGAATTCATAGTGGGGAGAAACCCTATGAATGTAAACTGTGAAAGCTTTTAGTATACAAAGAAACTGTAAAAGACATGAAAGAATTCACAATGGGGAGAAGCCCTATGTATGGAAACAGTGTGGGAAAGCTTTTAGTCTACATAAAAATAGGAAAATGAAAGAATTCACGCCGGCAAGAAACCCCTATGTATGTATGTAAGCACTGTGGTAAAGCTTTCCTCACACATTGTGACTGTCAGAAACGGGAAACAGTGCATACTAGATAGAAAATCCGTGTATGTCAGCAATATGGGAAAGTTTTTAATACAAAAGATTATTGTAAACTACATTCTAACACAACAAGGAAAATTATAAACAGAGAAAGCTTTTTTATACAGGGTTATTATAAAGTATATGAAAAAGCAAACACTGGGGAAAATGCCTGTGTATATAAGCAATGTAAACTTATATAAAAAGTACTTTTTAAACACATGAAGTCTCATGGGAGAAAATCTGTGTATATATGCAAGGTGGCAAAGCTTTCAGTATAGCTGGTAATTATAAAAGACGAAAGAGCTCACACTTGACATGAATGCCATATATGAGAGCAATGTGTGAAAGCTTTCATCCTACCTGGTGTTTGCAAAAGACAAAATAACTCATACTGGACAGAAACCATATGTGTGTAAAATGTATGGGCAAGCATTATTATTATTATTATTATTATTATTATTTTGGTCAATAACTGGAGAGAAAGTTTATGAGCTTAGTTTGATAATCCTGTGCAAGTTTCTCAAGTAATGGAAGCATATATGACTGATTACTACAATATGCTTGATGCAAGTACTTCTTCACAAAATTTCCATAAAAATGCAGTCCCAAATAAAAATATCCTAATGCACATATATTATGTATTTTTTTAGAAAGTCACTTAAGTATCTGAATTATGTTTCTATAGCATTTAATAAACTATATTGAACTGGCCAAAAAAAAAGGGAAGAATTTCTCCCAAATTCATTTTTGGAGGCAAGTATTACTCGGCTACCAAAACCAGAGAAGGACTCAACCAAAAAAGAGAACCACAGGCCAATCTCCCTAGTAAACATACATGCAAAAATCCTCAATGAAATACTACCAAACAGAATTCAGCAAATCATCAAGATTACACATCATGACCAGATGGGATTCATCCCAGGAATGCAAGAATAGTTTAATACATGCAAAACCGTAAATGTAATACACCACATCAACCAAAGGTGAAAGATAAAAATAAGAGCCAAAAAGATAAATAAGAGCCAGAGATAAAAATCACATGATCATCTCAATAGATGCAAAAAGCTTTTGACAAAGTCCAACACTCATTCATGATTAAAAAAAAAAAACCACTACAGATAATCGAAATAGATGGTCTTTACCTCAAATTGATAAAAACCACCTATGACAAACCAAAAGCCAACATCATAATTACTGGACAAAACTTAAAAACCTTCACTTTAAAATCAGGAACAAGACAAGAATGTGCACTGTCACCACTGTTGTTCAATATAGTTCTGGAAATACTAGCCAGAGCAATTAGATAAGAGAAAGAAAATCAATAATGATGGGAAAAGCAGAGGTAAAATTATTATTTGCAGATGACATGATGCTGTATGTTGAAGACCTCAAAAGCTCCACTAAGAGACTTGTAGATTTAATAATCCAATTCATTAGTATAGCAGGATACAAAGTCAGCACTCAAAAATCAATAGCATTTCTACAAACAAGGAACACACCAAGAAAGAAATTATGGAAACCATGCCTTTCACAGTAAAAAATGAAATACATCCCCCAAAATGAAGTACTTAGGAATCAATCTCACCAAGAAAGTAAAAGATTTATATGGTGGAATTCATAGTACTCTAAAAAGAGAGACCAAAGAGGATTTCAGGAAATGGAAAGATTCCTTGCTCCTGGACAAGAAGAACTAATATTATGAAAATGTCCATACTGCCAAAATATTTATACAGATTCAATGCAATCCCAATTAAAATACCATTAGTATACCTCACAGATGTAGAAAAATCATTCCTGAAATTCTTCTGAAACCAGAAGAGACCTAGAACAGGAAAAACAATCCTGGGTAACAAAGGAAAGGCAGAGATGGGTATTCCATTGTTTGGACAAAATATCATGTCTGCATCTTGTACTATGAATAACATGAGAACAACTATGCAATGTATTATTGTAACTGTCCTACTAGCCCGTTTTGAAACTCATTGCTATTTGTTCCTCAATCAAATTAATAATAAGAAAAAAAAAAAAAGAAAGGCAGGAGGCATCATAATTCCTGACTTGAAATTATACCACAAAGCTACTGTGATAAAATCAGCATGGTGGCAGGGGCACACATGTGTGCAGGTGACATGGAGGAATGAAGCAGTGCTCCAGAACCACCACCCGGTCTGATCTCTCATGCCATCCATGGTGATGGCCACCCAGCCCCCGCCACTGCTGTGGGAGTGCAGGTGGAAACTATCTCTCCAGGAGATAGGCACACCTTCTTAAAGCATGACCAGACCTGTGTGGTGCACTACACCAGGATGCTCGAAGGTGGCAACAAGTTTAATTCGTCCTGTGAAAGAAACAAGCCCTTCAAGTTTATGCTTGGCAAGCAGGAGGTGATCCAAGGTTGGGAAGAAGGGGTGGCCCAGATGAGTGTGGGTCAGACAGCCAAACTGACTCTCTCCCCAGACTATGCCTGTGGTGCCACTGGGCACCCAGGAATCATCCCGCCACATGCCACTATTTGACTTGGAGCTTCTAAAACAGGAATGACAGGAAAGGCCTCCTCCCTTAGCTCCCTGTTCTTGGATCTGCTATGGAAATCATCTTGTGCCTCCAAATGTGTGCACATGAATCCATATGGAGCTTTTCCTGATATCCCACTATGTGTAAACATCTACTCCAACTGAACGTGTTCTGTCATTCAGCTTGGCTTCTGACACTTGCATTTCCTCTACCCTTTCTCCTTTTATGTGTGTTTACCTAAACTGTATGCCATAAATCTCAAGTTACTCATTTTGGTTTTGGTTTCGGTCCTTTTGACCTAGTTTCCAGTTAAGTATAATGTCAAGTATTAACAGCACAAGTGATGGGTTAACTTCAGAATAGTAATTGGTGTTGGGGTAGGGCTTGCAAGAATATTGTATTTTAATTTTTGGATGAAATTTTTATTATATATTAAACATATTTGCTGCTGCAGCAGATTTGAGACTTTTTTTCTTTTCTTTTTTTTTTTTTTTTTTTTTTGCAGAACCAGAAATTGAACTCAGGCCCTTGCGCTTGCCAGGGAAGCGCTTATTCTACTGAGCCATCTCCCTAATCCTTGAGACCCTATTGAAGGCTGAATTATTCTCCATTGTGAGAGATGTCCTTGGGTTAAGTTGAAAGCCCAACCCAAAACTGAAGTGGAAAGGGGGAAAGCCTTTGCCTCTGCCAGCCCCAGCCACCTCCCCTGAAACTTCTGCCTTTTGAAAGCAGGTCTCTTTCACTGCTATGTTGGACACTGTCAGGAACTGTCCCTGGGCCAGCAGGGACCACTGATGCCTTCATTATGACCTGCCCCCCTCCCCATCCTGTGCTTTATCTAAAGGATTTTCAGGACATTTCTAATCTCATAACTACCCAAGTTTCACTTCCTAATTTTTAATAACTTTAATGGAAAGTTTAAATTGAATGTGCTGTCTGTAGACTTATCACCCAATGAAAGCCCTGCCACCATGACAAATCCTTGAGTGTTCTCTTAAGATAATGATGCTGGTCATTGCAGCTTCAGCGTTCCTTGTTTTTTATTTTGTTTTTGTGAGGGTTTTTATTTTGTTTTGTTTTTTAATGCTTCACTCTCTCTGCTGATCTCAGAGTTCCCTGGCTTTTCTTCCTTCAGTCCCTTCTCACCCTTTGCTGTCCTGTGTAGTGATTTGGTGAGAAGCATTGTTGCTTTGTTGCCCATTCCACACACTCAGTACCACCCCTCCCCCACACCACATATAAGTTTCAAGTTTTTATTATTGCAATAAAAGTTCTTTGTGCTGGCTTTTCTTTTTTTTTTCAAATTTTATTTATTTATGTGTGTGTGTGTGTGTGTGTGTGTGTGTGTGTCCAGCTCAGCCCACCAGGGGGCGGGGCTGGCTGGCATGTGGTGCTGGGGGATTGAACCGCGGTCCCTGTGCTTTTCTAAGCTTGTTCAAAGTAGGTGCCTTAGACCACTGAGCCATCTCACCAGCCCCTGTGCTGGCTTTTCTAAAATAAAATAAAATCAGCTTGTTACTGGCAAATAAAACAGAACTGAGGATCAATGGAACAGATTAGAAGATGTAAATACAACTACAAGCACACTCAACCACCATATCTTTGACAAAGGAGCCAAAGATGCTCACTGGAAGAAAGGCAGCCTCTTCAATAACTGGTGCTGGAAAACTGACTTTCCACATGCCAAAGGCTTAAAATAGACTCATGCCTATGACCTTGTGCAAAACTACAGTCAAAATGGGTCAAACATTTAAATATTAAAACTGAAACACTTCACTGTCTGGAGGAGAAAGTAGGTAGAAATCTCAAGGACCTTGGGGAAGGTAAAGAGTTCATGAAAAAAAAAATCAAACTCCATAGGAAATACTTCAAAGAATCAACAATTGGGATCTCATCTTTTTGAAAAGCTTCTGCACACCAAAAGAAATCACCAAGAGTAAAAATAAAATCTAAGAAGTGGGAAACAATTATAGCAGTCTCTGTTAGACAAAGGACTCCTATCTAGAACATAAAAAGAATTTAAAAAATCAGCCCTCCAGAATTCAAAGACCCAATCCAAAACTGGGTATCTGAAATGAATATACACTTCTCAAATGAAGAGATAGAAATGGCAAACAAATGTGAAAAAATGTTCAATATCATTGGTCATTCAAGAGATTCAAGAGATGCAAATTAAAACAACACTGAGATAGCATCTTAGGCCAGAAAGAATAGCTATCATCACGAAGTCAACCAATAAGAAATTCTGGAGGGACTGTAGGGAAAAAGGAACGCTTCTCCACTGTTGGTGGGAACACAGCTTGGTACAACCATTGTGGAAATGAGCATGGAGATTCCTCAAAAAGCGAGAATTGTAGGTCCCAGTCAAACCAGCTGTTTCCCTCCTAGGTATTTTTTCAAAAGAACTGAGCTCATCATACCACAGTGATATATGGGCACCCATCTGTAAAGCAGTGCGGTTTGTAACGGCTAAATCTTGGAAACAACCCAAATGCCCATCAACTGAGGAATGGATTTACAAAATGTGATATTTTGGGCCTTGGAGGTAGCTCAGCAGTATAAGTGCCTGCCCAGGCACGTGCAAGGTTCAATCCCTGGCACCACATGCTCTGCTGGCCCTGTATTGGGCCAGCCACCAAGACAGGGCATGGTGGTGCATCCTTGTAATCCCAGCATCAGGAAGGCTGAGTCAGGAGTATTACTCTAAGTCCAGGCTGAACAGTGAAACCCTGTACCAAATACATAAAATTTAAAAATGTATGGGGGCCTGCCCATTAGCTCAGGTGTTTAAGTGCCTGCTGAAACAAAGTCAGGCTCAGGATGCTGTGGTTTGATCCCCTCATCCTCAAGCCAAACCAGACCTGCCCTAAAGATATCCTGAGCTGCCCCCCCCCATAAAAATATATAGGTATGGTATTTTTACACAATGGAGTATTATTCAGCTATGAAAAAGATAAATTTGAGGCTTTTGTAGATAAATGAATGCAGCTAGAGACTATATTTGTAAGAATGAATCAGATCCACATATGCAAATATCATATTATGTCACTAGTGTGAGAACTTGAAAGAGTAACATATCTAAAAGTTGTAACAGATACTGTGAAAGGGAAAGAAATTGTTCAGTAGGAAGGAAAAACTGGGATAAGGAAAAGGACAAATGTAAAAAGGGGAAAAGATATATTTAGATATATATGCAGAATAGTTTGAATAACTATATTGTCAATTTCTGCTAGTCCTTTGAAATGAGCAGTTAATGCTTACATTTTTTTCTTACTGATTTTTTCCCTCTTTTGAGGTTCTTATAACTTCTTTGTTTTTTTGTTGTTGTTTTTAAACAAATCTCATACATTTATATGTGGTAATATAATATGTGAACAACTAATTTGAAGATAGCATCATGTAAAGCAACAACCATTGTTGAATTCATATTACTTTTCTTAGTGAAATCTTGTATGATTTCTAATGTTCTTTTCTTTATGTCTCTATTTTGTATTCTTTCTTTCTTTCCTTCTTTCCTTCTTTCCTTCTTTCCTTCTTTCTTCTTTCTTTCTTTTGCAGAAAAAAACAAAGACAGATTTATTGGGTGCTCAGTGATTACCCGAAGGACTAGGGCACTGAATGGAAGGGGTTGACCCCAGTCGCAGTGCATCAGGGCACAACCGTGCAGGAGCTAGAAAGGGACTGGGTAATCTTGCGTGCCCACTGCAGGTATGGAGGGTTCCCTGCTCCACAGGCTACGCAATCGACCACCTCTGCCACTTCCTAAGGGTGCACAGAATGGACAAAATCTGTCAAATCTGGGACCAAGGAACTTTGCGTTTTAATCAGCAGCAGCACTTCACTGTCTTCGTCCATCTTTCCTTTCCACTCATAGATAAATGTGATCTGAGGGATGAGATGGATGCGGGCTGCTAGATGCTCCTCCACCACAGCTCTGGCGATCTCCTTGACGACCTTCTCACTGGGGCAAGTGACAAAGGCTGCAGACACAGATCCCAGGATGTAGCCGGAGCCTGAGGCCGGGGTGGGCTGGGGCGGGGGGCTTCCAGAGGCCATGGACAGCAGGGCTCTGGGCAGTGACAGAAGGCGGAAAGCCCCAGGCAGCAGTGCCAGCATCCACTGAAGTGACAGGAGCAGAGCAGCCCCTCTGCCAAGCTGGGCTGCAGAGACCTGCACCCTCTAATGCAGCCTATGTGGGGGAGGAGGCTTGATACCAAGTCACATATCAGGCAAGAAAAAGCTATTTTGTATTCTTTAAAAAGAAAGAAAGGAGGGTAGTGAAAATTTTATAGGTTGAAATTTGTGAAAGAACACTTAGAAAAATTTATAAAAATGTATTAGCAAAAAATATTGAAACAGGACTTGGGCAATAGTTTGAAACTGGGTATGGTGGCACATGCCTGTAAGCCCAGCATTTGGTAGGCTGAGACACGAGGATCACTATGAGTCCAAGCTGCATAGTAAGACCCTGTACCAAATAAATAGAAGATTAAAGAACAATTAAAGTAACGGAACAGCCAGGCATAATGGTGCATGCCTGGGATCTCAGCACTCTGGCTCAGATAGGACTGAAATAGTATTGCTTGTGAGTTCAAGGCCATCCTAGGGCCTTGAGTTAGCTCAAGGCAAGCCTGAATTGGAGTGAGACCCTGACTCAAGAAAGAAAAAAATTAATGAATCAAAAAGATAAAGACAAATGTGAAGAAAAAATTCATTTTTCTCTTTTCTTTTTTCTATCCCCTCCCCATACCCTATGCAACCCCATCTCTCTCTCTTTCTACACACCCTCTCTTTCCATATTTTTCTTTTTCTCTTCCTTCTTGAGCAAAAACATTTATCTTCTGCCCTGTTAACACAGGAGTTCCTGGTTTTCAAGCCTTTAAGATTCTGGGAGTTAGGCGAGTGATCATCAGTTCAGGCCTTGGCCTCAGACTGCGAAATCCACTGCGTACTCTCCTGACTTGCAGGCCTTCAAGCTCTAATTAATTACACCACCATCTTTCTTGGTTATCCAGTCTTTGCAGATAGCATATCATGGAGCATTTTGCTCTTCATAATTACATAAACCAATTCCCATAATAAATCTCTTTTTATATAACCAAGTATATCCCATTGGTTCTGTTTCTAAAGATGTACTAAATACTCAGCTCTATGAATTAGAGGAAAAACAATACAGAAAATCCACAGAAACGGGATGAAAATAAGTATAACAAAAATGTATAAATCACTAATGTAAAGAATGACCTCAGAAATAGAATTAAGGATTAATACAAGCTAAAATATATTTAAGTACATTTTAAAAATAACATTCCCACAAGATTGAACATAAAAATACAATATATAAATGATCAATATATACATGAAAAAGAAGTAATAGAACCTGAATAAACATCATAGAAAAATATTATGGGCATCTTTACACAAAATATTTAAAATATAAGTAAACAATCTTGAAACACAAAAGGTGAAATACACTAAATAATAAATGTAAGATACATAAATTGAAATAGCAATTAAAGATCACTATGCAACTAGAGAATATACTCCAGTGAAATAGATCAGACCCACATGTGTAAATGTCGTATTGTCTCCTTAGTGTGAGAATCTGAAAGAAAAAAATGGAACCTGAAGGGTATAATAGATACTGAGGAAAGCAAATGAACTTATTCAAAAAGAAAGAATCACTGAGTTGAGAAGGACAGGAGAGGGAGTGGGGGAAAGAGATGTATCTAGGTATGTAAGCAGGTTGGTTTGGACAACTGTACTGTGCATTTCTGCTGGCCTATGGAAAGAAGAAGTTAATTCTTTAATTTGTTTTGTCTCCTTTTTTCAATTGTTTGTACTTTTTTCTTCTAAATTTCTTATACATTTCTTTTTTCTTCTTCAAATTTTATGTGTATATATCTGGTAATATGAATAATTGGTTGGAAGACAATAGTATGTATTACAACAAATACTGTGAAATTCATATTTGTTAAATGAAATTCTGTATCGCTTTATAATTCTAATTCATACTGTTTAACATTTTTTAAAATTTTAAGAAGACCATCATTATAAACATTTTTATTGTATAAATGCTAATCAATTTTCAATGAATTAATGAAAATACAAGATTGCCTATTTCATTTTAGTAGCCCCAAATTTCATATATGTATAAATATATATGAACTCTAGTGAAATTTCAAGTATAATATTAATCAAAAGTGTTGTTAAGAAAAAAAATATTTAAAAAAATAGGAATAAACAATTACATATTTTTACACAGAAATTTAGGAATCTAACCATAGATTATAGCAAGACAGTCTTATGACATTTTTTTCTTGTCTCTTGTTTTCAATTGTTACCCTTTATTTTAACAAATATTTACTTGAGAGACAGTGTAGCAGTAATTGATACGACATTAGAAGCAGTACATATTTAGGAGACCAGAATGACAGGCATTCCAAGCATGGCCCTAGTACTACACATTGCTATCTTCAGTGCAGTTGCTTAGTTCACAGGTATCAGTAGATACAGTCAGGGTGAGAATCCTACCAATTAACTGCTACTTTCAAAAACCTGCTGAAGATTCTCAGGATCATTCCTTAACCATCTTGTGCATAAATGGTTTTGCCCCTGTCGTGTTTCCTAGCTCCTTGTCCTCTCTTCGTTATTTAATTCTTAAGTTCCTGCTTTCCTTTTAATTGTGTTATAACTTTCTATTTTTATTTCTTCTTTTGAGTTCTTACACTAAGGAGAATATATGATATTTACACATGTGGGTCTGGTTTATTTCACTTATGAGTGTATCTTCAAGTGGCATCCACTTATATATGAAGCCTTCGAGTTCATCGTTCTTTATAACTGAATAATACTCCATTGTATAAAAATACCACATCTTCTTCATCCATTACTCAGGTGACAGGCATTTTGGTTGCTTTCAAGATTTGGCTGTCACCAATTGTTCTGCTGTAGACATAGCTGCACATATATCGCTATGATATGGTGTTTTCAGTTCTTCTGGGAAGATTCTCAGTAGGGGGATAGCTGGATTGAATGGGATTTCCAGTCTTAGTTGTTTTTTTTAATGAACATTTTAATGTTATGTATAACAGATCATTATGAATACAATGGAAACAAAGTTTTATCAATTTAATAAAAAATTTCAATATAAAGTGGGGAGGTAATAATTGATACCTATATATAGTATTTATTTTTAAAAATATTCCCAGCTTGAGGCTGAAACAAATAATTTTGCATTCCAAACTCTAAAACCATGATTTTCATGTGAGCTTAATGTAGAATTACAGCAGAAAAACAGAAACATTTTAATAAATTTCCTTTGTTTGTCCTTAAATGAATAAAATCTCTGACTGCTACAGGTCTCCTTTTAATAATATATATTTAACTCCTTTCTAGTGGAACAGTATTGAATGGCATATTATGTACACTCAAAACCAAACCAAAACAAATACTGTATAATATCTAGAGGGGGATGTTGTTGAGTTCTAACATTTAACCTAAGGTTTCAATGGATTTTCACTTTTTCAGTTTTCTGAAAAGACATCAAAAAAGATAAAAAATAAATATTTCTCTCTTTGTGACCATTCCTGACTTAAGTGATGGCTACAGGGATGAACAAGGAAGGAAGCCTTGCCCAGGGGATCACTGCAAATTGTGGGTAATGGCTACACAACACAAACAAAAAATATTCCAAGTTTTTTCTTCTTCTTTTAAAGGAAACCATACAGCAGTCCTGAAAAAATTTTTTCCCTAGTTCTGCACAAGATCATTGTAGCAGAAGACCTCAGAAACGTCCATAGAGATCACCAACTGCTGTAAAGAGGCTTCATTATAATAAAAATTTGGATAGTATAATAGCACTGTTCCTGGAACATTAGCAAAAGTATATACATTCCAGTTACCTTTGATTTAGCCATAATCATATGTATGCCTTTTTTGGACAAAAATATATATTTTTATAAAAACTGATCATCCAACTTTAATGATTTCATATATGGACTCAAGGGAGTAGTAAAAGGAACAGACCCAATTATGACAAGGTGATTCAGGGACAGAAAAATCAAGTTCCTCAGGAAAAGTAAAGTATACAATTAGAGATTTAAACACATGTATTCAGTCCTATTCCCACCTTCCCACCAGTGATGTTAAACGGACTCTTCAATTTATAAAAGCTTTCAGTGGTCTCGTTGCCCTATTTGCAATCAAACCTCTCTGAGAAAAATTATCCTGACTGCATGACCTGAAGTGCTCTTGCTTGGTCTGAAATACTAGATAGATACTTTATTTTTATAAGACAGCCTTTTTGATTCTTTATGTACTTTTATTTCAATTAACTGATAAAAAGAAAGGGGAGCTGATTAGCATTTTCCATCCCAATATCACCTATCTGCTCAGCTAAAACTTCTTCATTCAATCTGTTTCTTTTCAGTCTCCTATTTGCTAAGGTTGGCGAAATCTGCGAAGGCATCCTGCTTGGCTTGCACGGTTCCGGAAGTCATGGCCAGGGTGGGCACGCCCACGCCCACCGCGCCTATCGAGCCCATCCCAGCAGCTGGCATCCCCATGCCCATGTTCGTGCCCATCTGGTTCGTCAGTGGAGCGTTCCCAAGAGGGGCCATTCCCACGGTGCCAGTCCTCACACTGGGCATGCTCAGGCACGGGTCCCCCCAGCAAAGGGTTAGTGTGTGGCCGGACAGGAAGCGTATTTGATGGAGAACTGAGGTTCATGGCTCCAGAACTTTGAGTCATCACATTCAGAGGCTGTTGCCTATTTTGCTGCTGAATCATGGTACTGAGCGATGGCTGCTGGGGTTT
>NW_004524588.1:27117303-27117949 GCF_000260255.1 Octodon degus | reverse complement strand
TCTTTTTATTATCTTTCAACGTTCGGGACCACAGCATGTTCGTAAGTTCTGGGAATCGTTCATACATAAATGTAGCCTTGGCAATCTCTCCCACGAGCTGCCCCAAAGGTCCCCAAGGATCATCATTCGTTGCTTCTCGAAACTTAGACTCAATCTCTGAATAATTCATAACCACATTGGTGGCTTTGTCCACCAGCTCCCGCACCTTCCACATGTTCAACATCTTGCCCCCACAGGCCGGGATGCCACCTCGTTCTCCGGCTTGCCAGGCCCCCAGGACACTTCCATGCCAGGACAGGTCCAGGCCTGGGTCGCTGCTGTCGCCCGCCGCCTGGAACTCCCCAAGTCAGCTCCTTCCCTTGCTACAGCCACGGCGCCGCCCACCAGTCTTAGTTTTTTAAGGAGTCTCCACACTTATTTTCAAAATGGTTGCACCAGTCTACATTCCCACCAGCAGTGGAGAAGGGTTCCTTTTTCCCCACAACCTCTCCAACATTTGTTGTTGATTTCTTTGTGATAGTCATGCTTTCTGGGGTGAGATGGTATCTCAGTGTTGTTTTAATTTGCATTTCACAGATGGCTAGTGATGTGGAGCATTTTTTCATATACTTATTCACTTCTATAATTTCGTCCTCTGAGAAGTGTG
>NW_004524588.1:27113274-27117163 GCF_000260255.1 Octodon degus | reverse complement strand
CCAGCAGAAAACTAAAAAATGAGGTATAAAAAGTAAAGCCATATTAATATGCTGAGCTGTAAAAGGCTCAAGTCAACAACTTCTGACATTGCCAGTCTTATGGATAACCCACTACTATTATGGACTACTGGACTATATTGGATTATTTTGCTGAATTCATGCACCTACAATACTTAAATGGCAATGGAATACCCATTTCTGACAAAACTAAACAAAAAAAGGGGATACAAATGAAGGACCATTTTGTATCTGTATATACAAAATAGGATAGATATACAGCTACTTTCTCCTAATTTAATGAGAAGAAGGTTTTGTACTAATAGTGTTTGGAGAGGATATCATGTCTGCATCTTGTACTATGAATAACTACTATGAAGACAACAATATGCGATATATTAATTATTGTAACTGTCCTACTAGCCTGTTTTGAAACTGTCTCAATGCTATTGGTTTCTCAATAAAATTAATGAAAAAACAATAAAATAAAATAGTGTTGTCAACAAAATGATAGGATAGGAAATTATAGACCCTTCCTCCTGAACAGAAGTACTGAGTTAATAATAATGTAATTATTGGGCCGGGGAGATTGCTCAGTAGAATAAGCACTTGCCTGGCAAGCACAAGGGCCTGAGTTCAATCCCCGGTTCCACCAAAAATAATAATGTAATTATTAATAATACTAAACTAGAATATCTCCATGAGAATTTTAGAACCTTAACACCAAAAAAACCCAGGAAAACATGGCCAAATAAAAGGAGTAATATAAAAGTCCAGAAACCAATCAGTTACTATGTCACCAGGAATACAAATTTGCTTAGGAAGCCTTGTGTGGATATTCTAGCTAGCAGTAACATCCAGCCAGCTAAGGTCTCAGCTGACCTGCAGCTGCACCTGTCAGGCATGCAATAGCTTAGCACTCAGATGATTCCTGCCCCCAGCCACTGAGTACTCTGAGTACTCCAGCTGAGTTCCCCAATGTAGTAGAACAGGAGAAAATAGGCTTTTTATGCCTTGTTCAGAATATATGACCATAATAAAAGATTATTTTACAATACTAAATGTTGGGGGTGACTTTGGTGTATAACCATAGATAACTGGAAAAGTAAATAAATATCTAACATTGCACTTTTATGACACTCAATTGTACCATAGTCAATTGTGTGTTGTCTATTGTGAATGCAAATAGAGTAATGAAGCTATCAAGATTGCATAATGTTCTCAAATTTATAATATAGAAAAATATTTTTAGGGCCAGGGAGATAGTTCAGTAGAATAAGCACTTCCTTGGCAAGCGCAAGGGCCTGAGTTCAATCCCTGGTTCAGGAAAAAAAAAAAAAAAAATATATATATATATATATATATACACACACACACATATATATATGTATAATTTAATGAACTATTATATGGCTATGATATAGACAAATAAAAATTCATTTAGAAAAACACAGAAAAATGCTCTCTAAAATTATTAGAAATCTTTGAAAATATTTTTTACCTAATTACTAAATTTTTGCAAATACTATTCTATGTTGTTAACTATGATAAGTACATTCATATTACTGAGAAGACTGTGAATTGTAGCAATTTTGTTAATAATACGGCAAGACTTAGAAAAATATATATACCCATACCAATTTATCTAGTGATTCTACTAAGTATTTACAAGGGGTGGGTGGAGAGAGGAGGAGAGAGAAGGGGAGAAAAGAGGAAAAGGAGGGAGGGGATGGGGGAGGAGGAGGGTGAGAAGGAAGAAAGAAGAGGAGGGAAGCGCAGCTGTGAAGATAGTAATTACAGCCTCATCTTCAGAAACCAACAGGTAGACTCTAAAGCGAGACTGATGCTGTTCTTTAGGTGCACTATGATTCTAGGCCCCCAAGGCACAGTGCTGGAAACTTTGTCCCCTGTGCAGCCTTGTGGAGGTAGCCAGAGCTTCAGAAGTGGGGCCTAGTGGAAGATGGCTAAGTCACTGAGGGCACTGTCCTCAGAGGAGAATAACGTGGGCCTTGCAAAGGTAAGCTGCTGTAGGAGAGTGAGCCTTGTCCCTGAACCCTGCTACTTCCTGTCTCACCACTGGGCACTTCCGTTCCTCAGACCTCCCATGATGGTACCACCATGGAGATATCACCATGATTATTACGTCAAACTTTCTAAATGCCTTTTGTAGTACAGTATTATCACATTTCATCATGGTTCTGTAGTTTTACAGTTTTCATCACACACAGAGGATGGTCATATGACTGTTGTCCATTTTACAGTGTGTAAAATTATAACAATGGCATAGATTGTGAATTCTGAGTAAAATCAACATAACAAAAGTCATGGTACAATAATGATATAATCAAATGAAATATAAATGACTTTATAACTAAGAAAATGTATGCAAATAGCACTTATAGTGGCCTCTGAGTACCACATGGCCTAATAGAAACTCAGAGCAGTATACTGGCTTTAGTACTTCTTAGTTTAAGTATGTGAATTTAGGCCACTCAACCTTTGTGAGCTTCTATTAAATGTGGTTAATATGCCTTTATCTCCCTCCATCACATATGCACATACATGTACGTCTGAGCACATACACATATAGGATTGTCCTGACTGAGATGACCTGCGTGAAGTCATCTAGTACAGAGCCTGACAAGTTTCAGGTGTTCTCTTACTTGTAGTTTTGAGCCTAATTCACTGAAACAATAAAAGAAACATATGGTATAGATCAAACAGCACATTGAGCATTACTAAAATTTTTTAGTAATTGAACATCTCAGTACCTATTTTTTTGTAGTGATCTCAGTGTACACACTCTCAACACACAGAACCATTTAAAATACTTTTCTTTTTAAAAATAAAAACTTTAAATCTATTAATTTCATTTTTACAGGTATTATGATCTCTATGATTGCCATTTAATCTAGCAGCTGCCATTTAATCTACTTGTTTTGGGTACATTAATTTGTCTCTGATCACTTTCTAAACCACATAGAGGTGGACATCTTGCCTTCCTTCTTTGATCCATTAAAATTACTTGCACATTCCTGGCATTTTCATGACTGCTTCATGTATTGCTTTAAGCACTGGGAAGTAGATAAAAGATTTCTGGCACCTTGGGAAGGATGAATTTGTCCTAGAAGAGATTACACCTTGAGGTATGGTTATTGAATCTCTTGGAAAGTGTTGCATGAACTGCCAAGCCTTGCTACCTGTTTTTCATGCCTAATGTGAGCTATTTAATGTATGTCACATTTATGTGTGTGAGTTGCTTATGGTTTCAAGGTCATCTGCATTTCTGCACGAACTTGTGATAATTAATTGGTATGTCTAAGACCACCACTTCTCCTTGACCTTAAATGAAGTTTGTGTTTCTGGCTAAAAACTGATGTTTAAAAAACCCCACATCTTCACTTAGAGTTGCAATCGCTTTGAAACATTTAGAATTGAAGATGAAATGAGTCAAAGTTGCATGAAGCTCCTGTTTGCTTCTTTCTCTCTTGCCATAGCCAAATGACTTTGACATGCTTTTGCCGAAACACTTCCACACTAATACTAATGCTCTTACACCTCCTTCACATCTTTGCTCAAGTGTGTCCTTTAGGTCTACCTTGAATATTCTATTTAAAACTTAGATATGCCCTTAACTCATATTTCCTTATCCCCCCCTTAACTCTCTTCTTTTCATAGCACTAACTTCTGCTTGTTCTATAATGAACCTATTTATTCAATCTGTTGTTCATTAGCTATGATCTTTAGAATGTAAAATTTATAAGGACATCTTCGTCAGTTTTGCTCACATACTAAAGAAGGGCTTACTGGGCAATAAAGACAAGGCAGGAAGCATTACAATTCCTGACTTGAAATTATACTACAAGGCTGCTGTGATAAAATCAGCATGGTA
>NW_004524588.1:27102908-27107153 GCF_000260255.1 Octodon degus | reverse complement strand
CACACACACACACACACACACACACACATACACACACATAAATAAATAAAATTTTTTAAAAAAGAAAAAAATTATTTGTACACTCTAAGGACCCTAAGGCAGACTGGGGAGATAGTTCAGCAGTTGCCTGTCTGGCAAGTGCAGGGACCCAGGTTGAATCCCTAGTACTGCATGTTGTGCCAGCCCTGGAACTGGGCATGCCTGGCAGCCACCAAAATTGGGCATGGTGGAGCACATCTGTAATCCCAGCACTGGGGCGGTGAGACAGGAGAATCACTATGAGTCTGAGTTGTGTAGTAAGACCCTGTACCAAATAAATAAGTATATAAATAAATAAATGAATAAATGATTTTTTAAAAGACCTTAAGGCAAATTAAATACTGATTTTTTTTTAAATTTAGGAAGTAAAGAGAAATAAAGTAAAATAAAACAATGATGTACTTATCAGTGCTTTACTTGCAGAAAAGAAATATTAGGAAAAATCCAATCCCTATTTCAGGGCTGTAGCTTTTAAATATGTAGAATTCACATATGTGTTCCTTGTTAGCATAGTTTACATAAGAGGAAAGAAGAAGAAAAAAAATAGAGATGGGAAGATATTATTAAGAGGTATTGCTTTCAAGAGTTACCTGATGCCAGGTTTATATACATCTTTAAAATACAAATTAAGATTTAGTAAGTCTAACGAATGTGCCCATGTAGCTCAGCATCTGCTGTGAGAACTGATCCTGTTAAAAAGTTTGGGCCTGGTCTGGCATGACACAGAGAAGCAGCAACCACCATGGGCTGCCTGGCCACAGCCATCCACCAATTGCAAGCTAGCTCTTTGTTTTGCTATCCCTTGGCAGAAGCAAGGACTAACTTGTTAAGTGGTCATTGGATGAGTCAAATACTCAGAGAAAGACGGTAAACCCAGAGAGCCAAAAGACCTGGGGAAAAAGTAAGGCTTGGCCAGCAAATTCAGAGATTCCAGCGTCACCCTCCTGCAGTGAGAGACAGACTGGGTCCAGGAACCAGAGTCCATAAAATGTCATCAACCAAATAGGGGTGATTAAAAATTCTGTTGCAAGTAGGGACAGCAGAAGTGACCAGTGGAAAGACAGAATGTCCGGGGCAGAGGACAGGGCTCTGGCTGGCGAACAGTGAGTGAGAGATTCCTTACAAACAGCAAGGAAGCGTGAACAACAGATCTGATGATTGCAGGTTGATACCAAGAAGACTAATTTAAGATGACTAGAATTAGTAAAAAATCAGAATATGGTGCAAGTGACATTAAAAATACTTAGATAATATCAGAAAATGTTCCAAAGATGGGAAAATAATTTAACATATAGCTAAGTGATGTCTATAGAATTCCAAATAGTCATCATCAGAAAATAACCTTTCACAACATGTCATAGTTAATATCCCCAAAGTCCAACATGAGAACAATCTTAAAGGTGTTGTAGAAAAGCAATGAATCATTTATAAATGTAAAGCCATTAGCTGCACAGTACATCTCTCAACACAGACTTTAAAATACTGAAGACCTTTGTGTGAAGTATCTCAGGTCTTACGTGAAAATAATTTCCAACCCATACTAACATATGCTTTAAAACTATCCTTGAAAAGTGACAACAAAAGAAGATATTTCTATGATAAAGTGCACCTAAGACATTCATAAACACCAAACCAGCACTAATGAGAGAAGTCTAATGAAATGATCATATCAGATAGAGTGAGAAGTTAAATGGACAGTAAAGAAAGAGGGTCACCAAAATGAAAGTACTACGGGAAATAGAAGATCCAGCATGAGTTTAAACATAGTTATTGTGGGGGACCTCAGGTGGACTAGACAAAAAGTCAGCAAAGAAGTATTAGAGTTGAATAAACCTTTCAACAAATGGACTTAGTTGATCTTTATAGAGTGTTCCACCCCACAACAGAAGCACATGGAAATTTATTTGAAGTAGACCATATACTGCCATGAATTTTATCAGATCATAGCACAATGAAACTGGAAATCAAAGGCAAAAGAAACCACAGAAATAATGCAAACACATGGAGATTAAATAACACCCCCTTGAGTAATCTATAAGTTGCAGAAGAAATCAAGGAACCAAGACGGTTCCTAATAGTAAATGATAATGACAATACAGCATATCAGAAGTTATGGGAAACAGGAAAGCAGTCCTATGGGGAAGTGTATAGCTGTGAATACCCACATTAAAAAAAAAAAAAAAAAAAGCAAGCCCAAGTCAGTAAATAACCTAAGATGCACCTCAAGGTCCTAGAAAAACACAAAGTACCCAAGTCTAATGCTAGCACAAGGAAAGAAGTTGGATAAGAGCCGAAAGCAATAAAATTGAGACTAAAATTACAGTGGAAGGAATTAATGAATCAAAGAGCTGATTCTTTGAGAATAAACATAATAGCCAAAACCCTAGCCAGTACTTTTTTTGACATACTTGAATTTCCATTTTGACATAGTATAGCTCTTTCAATCACTCATCTTTTTTTTAATTATTTATTTATGTGTGTATGTGTGTGTGTGTGTGGCCAGCTCAGCCCACCAGGGGGCGGGCTGGCTGGCATGTGGTGCTGGGGGATTGAACCGCGGTCCCTGTGCTTTGCTAAGCTTGTTCTAAGTAGGTGCTTTAGACCACTGAGCCATCTCACCAGCCTTCAATCACTCATCTTTATCTAATGCATAAGAAGCTTTTACCTAACTCATTGACCTGTAATGACCCATCACTGAAGAAAGTTGAGACACTGTCTGTACTGCTTAGTGTCCAGGCATCTCTAAGTGCAGCAGCACATGTACAGCACATATGTCCCATAAGTTGTTATTGCTGACTGGTGAGCACAAACCTCCTATCACAGTTACCTGGAGCACAGAAGAAAGGCAAACGTCTGGATCTGAACGAAAAGTTCTTATCATCAGCAATCCCTTCTTTACATTTGAGAAGACAGTACACCCAGGAGGCAGAATACATTTAATACAGCATGAGATTAGCAATTGTCATGCCCATGTGAAAAACCTTTGCTTCTTAATTTAGTTATGTACTAAGACATCTTTTGTGGGAAAATCTTACTATATTATTTCTAGAAAATCTTTAGTTGCTGACCAGTTTATGGGGTGTGTCCCATAAGGCTATGGGGATTATTTGGCTTCCCATTAATGAAGGCAGTCTAGATAGTTGTCCAGGCAGCTGCTTCCTTATTCATCAATTAAAGTCTTGCTCAGTGTTCTCTCCGAACACCAAGGGATTTTTGTTTAATTATCTTAATCATTTTGGTGACATATGCAAACCTTTAGCCAATGTTAATACAGAAAACAAAGAAGTAACCAAAATCAATGCAATTAGAAATTAAAAAGATGAAAAAAATAAATTAAAAAGATGAAACTACAATAAAATATTAAAACAAAAACCACCAACAAAAATCATAAAATAATTAGTGGGCCGGGGAGATGGCTCAGTGGAATGAGCGCTTCCCTGAGTTCAATCCCCAGTTCCAGAAAAAATAAATAAATAAAATAATTAGTAACTACTTCACAAACGTATAAGCCAATAAAATAGGCACTGTAGAAGAAATAAATAGATTCCTAGTTTTATATGAATTCCAGAAATTGAACCAAGAAGACATAAAACCACAGAATAATCCCAAAACAGGGGCCGGAGAAATAGCTCAGTAGAACAAGTGCTTGCCTGGCAAGTGCAATCCCTGGTTTAAAAAAAAAAAAAAAATCCCAAAACAGGTAATTCATTTGAGGTACTGTTACTGTTTGTGTCTAGTTGTTCCCCCAAAGCCTCATGTAGGTCATGGGGCAGCTGGAGGAGCAGCGTGCGGCTTGAGGGGCAGGGCCAGAGGACCAGGGCGGTGCTTGAGGGGTGGAGCCAGATAGGCGTGAACCGTTACACTGACAGCACGCACTGCCCCGCCCTCAGGCCTGGTGGCCTCTCGTGAAGGTACGGAGAGGGTCATCCTGGACACGGTGGCCCCCCAGTCTCTCCTCCAGACCCTGTAGAGCGGGGGCAGTGTCTTGAAACCTCCAGTAACTGTGAGCTAAATAAACCTTTCCTTCCCTCGTTTTGAGTGTTGGGTATTTGTCCCAGCAACAAGAGAAGAGTAATTAAAACAAGTACTAATAAAAAACTTAGCAACTAAGAAAAGTCCAGGTCTGGATGGATTCACCAGTGAATTCTACAAGAACTTAAGGGAAGGTCAAACACCAGTAGTCCTGAAGCTTTTATATATATATAT